>NC_068362.1:57075451-57220451 GCF_020536995.1 Dreissena polymorpha
ACGGATCTCAGGTGAAAGCGGTAGGTAACTTACACAAAATGTGAATGCCAGGCTTCCATCTTTTAACATAATAGTATATATTAAATTAATTAAAGGTTACGAAAATGATGAAGATGTGTAATGAATTATTTAAAATTTGCATGATGACTGAGGAAGTAACAGTGCGGACATGTTTTTATTCCCAAATTGGACATTTAATCTCGACCTTTGATCTAATGGCAGTGTCGTTTACGTATACACATTTTGCAAATGCAAGTTATATTATAGTGACTTGATGAAAGTGTGGCAAAATGACAATTTAAAAAAAAGTGTGACAGAGGATAATTACCCCTTTAAAATCGTTTGAGTGATAATTAGCGAATGTCCACCATAAAGTAAGCTGTCTGTAAAGTTGCATCAAATTCGGACTCCGCAATGACGAAGAGTGCTACTTGATGACGCAATGGCGTATGGTCATCAAGTAGAAAAGAAACGTTTCAAGTCGCACAGACAAAGCCTACAACCTAGCTATGTCAACACCACCCCCATAATGAAATGTTACCTTACATATAATGTATAAACGTTTGTTATTATTTAAATGAAATCCCTTGTACTTAAAAGAAATGCGTTTTCTTCTTTTGATGTGTTGCGCTTAAAACCACGAATAAACAAAACATATTAAAGCTATATTGTATTCCAAAGACTATTGCAGACACTAGATGTCATCATACAGATGCATTTGAATCCACATATATCTTAATGTGTTTGCATACGGTTAAGATAATATTATGGGATATATTATAGTTATTGGGTTGCAAGTTATTATGCACTGAAATAAGTAAATAACGTATACAAATTTATTTCTTGTGCAGTGTTTTATTTGTGCATTATAGTGTTTTGTTGCTGAAGCTGCCGCTTGTGTTATGTTTATTTTTTGTTTGATCAACATTATTTTATTGAATTCGACACTATCCTTAGTTAAAAAAAAACAGTTCATACGTGCTGAAGGGACTTATTCAGAGATTTTCGTATTTTTAAGAACATAATTATTCACTGGATTGACTAACAAAACTGATTCGCTTTCTTGCTTGAATAAATTTATTGATTTTTTTATTTTGCCAGTATGTTTAAAAGTCTCTTTAAAACAAAAGCTATGACAACTATGGCAGCATATTGTACATAATAATTGAACCAATGTTTTTGTTATGTTTTCGTTTTTTTTAATTATTTAAAACTTATGATTAGATGTCTAGAGAAAGTATGCAATCTGTAACAAGTTTATGTACACGAAGTATTCGGAAGGTCAACATATCTTGATATAATAATAGAATAAGTTGAACCGATTCGCGTTTTTGTCAAAAAAGACTGGAAAGGGTAAAATAAAAAATGTCTACCGTACGTTTGAATCAATGATATATATAAGCGTATTTTCCTATCGCGTGTGTAGTTGTTGCACGTTTTATATGACGTACGTTGGCTAACGATAAAAGGTGATAATCAAGGGCGAATACAAAACACCGTCATAATAAATCGTCTTCAGTGGTATCTTCCCAAGGGGAATAATTGCATGTTTGTTATAGATTGCACATACACATTGATAATCAAGTTATGGACAATTGTGCATTGTTATTACAAGTCTACCTTATCTTTTTGTTCACCAAACCATTTATTGAGTATTCAAGCCTTTCAAAAGACGTCTTCTAATCGTCGAATCTGGGGACAAAAAAGGATCCTGAGGTAATTCCACAATTTCAAAACATATGGATTCGTCGGTTTTAAAATTGCGGTTAAAATTTAAAATTAAAGTCACACACCTTGAAATGCATTACATGGCATAGTAAATTGAAGAATAGATAAAAACATATCAAATCTATGCCAATTTGAATATGTCTGGTGGTTAAATGGTAGAACTCCGTCTCCTTTGTGCTTAAAAACTTAAAAATAATCGCGTTTGTCGAATGGGACGTCTATAAATCCTACTTTCGGTTTTAAATGCGGTATCGTTTGAAAAATAATAAATACTTGCTAACTAGGCTATACATTTAATTTTATATATCTCAATTAGAATATATCTGGTAGTTACAAGGTAGAAATTCGTCTTTTTTGCGCTTAAACTTAAAAATAATCGCGTAGGTCGAAATGTATTCAACGTAAAGAAATCCAACTTTGCTTTTAAAATTAAAAAAATAAATAAATTACTTGCTCACTAGGCTAAAGATTTAATGGCAATTTTGCACACTTTCAAATTACATCTATATGTATTGATTAACATGGTCTTCATTTCAAGGTGTGTGGCTTTAAGGGATATCACATTGAAGCCCGTTTTGTGTATGTTATAAATGCCACTTAATAACTCGACTAAATAAACAATGTTTCTCCTAATGAATTGTATAAATGCATTTCTTATATTCCCCGTTTTTTGAAAGTGAGGAAAGTAATTCAAAGTGTAAGCCTCATTGTAGGATGTGTACATGTAATCGGCTTATTCACGTTGGTGTATTATTAATCTAAACATTACAACTGCATCTACGTTTTAGCATTTTATATGCAAACAGTTCATATCGCCAATTCTTCTTTATTTAAATGAATCATTTAATTAACATTGCGGGGCGGGTGATCTAATCGCAAGAGAATTTTTCTAGCTTCTAGAAATGACCAAGGATGTTTTAAGTAGCGTTACTAACATACATATCCGTATTTTTCTGAACACAAACATTTTGGCGCCCGTGCTGATTTTGTCGAACGAGCAAAGAGATAATTTAAGACTTTCCTGTAGTTATTAAATAAAAAACATCATTTATGTAAATAACACAAATACACGAACTATACTAATCAAAAGGCTAATGACTATAAAGCGTTCACACGCGTTCAAGATACACCAGTTGTCAAAAACTTGACCTGTTATTTAGTTTGTGAACCCCACTTAAGCGAGATTTGAGTAAAACGTTAATTCTGTCGGGATCCTCATTTTGTCAAGGCTTCATCAAGATTGAGTCATACATAATGAGGCTCATGCAGTGTTTATGAGATTTTAACGGTTGATATTGCTGTTGACCCCCTTTACATATATGTGAACTTGGCCTAGATATTGCAAGATAAACTTTCTGATCTCTTTGTTTCAAGGTAAAATAATGCATGTTGCTTTCAGGGTGAAAATACGTTTGTAATAACACAATATTTGGCTTCATTTTTGACCGCATTGGACCCTGATTTCAATATTGCATGCATGTTTTCAATATTAACATTCTGAACACGTGCTTTTTCTATGTCCTCGATGTTTTGAAACCGCACACGAACACATGTCCATGCGGTAATGAAATTCAACGATCAACACGATCACCAAGATCAAAGCTCTTCGTTACGATACAAAACACTTGTGGTACATTGTATACCTATTATATTATGATTTTTGCAAAGTAAAACATGAGTATGATATTATATCACGCAGGTTTTATCGTCTTTTTTCTGTGAATATGCTCTCAGATAGGCCATCAAAACGAAAAACCAAAATTAATTGTAAGCACAATTTGATATATACTATGCTATGCTATGCTACGCTACGCTACGCTACGCTACGCTACACTACACTACATTACATTACACTACACTACACTTCACTACACTATACTACACTACACTACACTATACTTAACTACACTACGCTACACTACACTACACTACACTACACTACACTACAATACAATACAATACACTACACTAAACTACAATACACTACACTTCACTACACTTCACTACACTACACTACACTACAATACACTACGCTACACTACGCTACACTACGCTACACTACGCTACACTACACTACACTACACTACACTACACTACGCTACGCTACACTACACTACACTACACTACACTACACTACACTACACTACACTACACTACACTACACTGCACTGCACTACACTACACTACACTACACTACACTACACTACACTACACTACACTACACTGCACTGCACTGCACTGCACTGCACTGCACTGCACTGCACTGCACTGCACTGCACTGTACTATACTATACTATACTATACTATACTATACTATACTATACTATACTATACTATACTATACTATACTATACTATACTATACTATACTATACTATACTATACTATACTATACTAATATAATATAATATAGTGTCTCCATCGTGGATATATGTTTGGTGTGATTATTTTCACGCCTGCGCAGGTACTTCGATAAATTAGTGCATTTTCATCATATGCACAGTGTCACCGTGAACTATGTACCGTAAACGTGCCGCGTCTGGAAAATGTTATTGGTGACTGTATTGTTGACTTTAATATTAACGTGTTTTTGCAGAAAAGAAACATATTTTAACCAAGTCGATTTGTTAAGTCGATTAAATTGTTATCCAGAAGTATCACTATTGAATTTGTCATCGTTTATTGAATTGTTTTGAATTTAATCTATAAAGATTTGTGCAAATCTTTAAAATAATACACCTTTTTTGTACCAAAAATCTTAAAAAATTCACTATACACACTAATTAGATATACACATATATAACGATTTAAAATGTAAAATGTTCCATTATTTTATATTTTTCGCATGATATTTATTATGTTCTCGAATTATTGTTTACCAAATCAATTATGTTATGTATATGGTGTGTACTTTTTCGGCTGGAATAATAATTATTTCTCATTTCACAATAATCAGAATCAAATCACTGATTTTTTTTTATCCCAATATTAAAACAAAACTATTTATGATCGAAAAATGAATTGTTCACCAAGCGGTCATTATTTAACGAGTATTATCGCATACTTTATCACTAAAGAAGCAACACTTTAAAAAGGGTTATTGATTTTTCATAAATTATGGTTTCGAAAAGTTTTTCTGGTGGCCGTTTCAGATGTAAACGGTCAGACGTAGGTATTTAAATGGCTACTAGTTAAGTTAAAAACGAACACATTTTGATGAAGTCGAAAATATAACGGGAATTTGGCTCCGTATATATATCTGATGTAATTGAATCCAAATTATAAAATGCGTTGTGATTTAAAACATGTATGCCGTTATTTCCTTCACGACGGTCATTTCAATGCTTGTTTATACTTGAAATATAATATTTACAAATACACTACTACAATACATAAATATATATCTTAAAATCACCTGTTTCTGTACACACGTTGAGCAATTCATCCACTCTGAGTTTGTCTCTGGGTTGACCCACCACGTTGCATCTTCAGTGTATTCTAAATGAGCGGTCGCTGTTATAGAAGACGATTTATAGTCGTACAAAGCAAAATCGGTGTCAGAAGCGTATGCGTAAAATGTTATGATTTTATAATTATCTTAGTTGGATTTCTTTAGGAGTGTACATAATTTTATATAAACATTCTCTGAAAACAGCTCTTCATAGATTTCCTTTTGATAGATTTCTCGCATGATTTTAATGAATCTAGTATAGTGGATAATTTTCACTGTTTTCAGGATTTTTGCTGAGTGTTCGCTGACTTATTCTGATGAAATCAAATCGACAGCATATGTGATATAAATATTGAGAGGAACAAATGTATAAACCAGACAATGAAATACTGCAACTGTGAATAACGTGGAATAAAAAACTAAAAAAACTAAGCATTCTCTTAGTTCGTGAAGTTGACGCAACATTGGATATGATGACGTCTTTTAAAAGACTGTGAAACTATATGAAGATGGCCGATGTGTGTATACATGTATATCAAAAAGTATAATAAATATTGGGCGCTCTTGCATTTTGTGTGTTCCGTCATTATATAACGGTTATCTCATTCTATTTGATCTGTGTTAACCGTCAACCGCAGTCGGTACTGCATAGCTTAAACACAATCAGGAAAGCGTGTTTCGAAAAATCCAAACAATTTTCATCATCGCACAATAGTGTAACATAAATTTTAATACAATATATATAGGGAAACTCACATGATTCGCGTAATGTGAAAATAATTGGCAGAAAAAATCCCATGGGATTTTGATTTTTTTAAAAACACAATTTAACGCTTTAAAATCGCGAGAATTGTTCATCATTTGTTAAAATGTATTGTTTCTGAACGTTACATGAATAAATCTTTAAAAATTAGAAAAAAAAATCCATGGGATTTTTTTCCCATAAAAAAATGGGATTTTTTTTTATCAACAAAAATTGAACGAAAAAAATCACAAAAAATAATGCTTTAACAAATCTTAAAATCGATAACTAAGCCTAAACGAGCGTGTTTTATTTGTTTTTTCTCCCATAAAAAAGCTGGAGAAAAATCCCATGGGAGAAACCGAAATTTCCATGGGTGAAGGAAAATCCCATGGGAATATTAAAAAATCCCATGGACAACCCAACTTTGCAAATAAAGTTCATCGTGAAGAAAACGCGTTATTTAAGCAAAAATAACCAATTATTAATTACAAGTAAGACTTTTATTTTATACTTTATTACAAATAAGCAAATCTTCAAGAAAAATGTTACTTAAGTTAGCGAAATTTCGGTTTCGCAAAGTTTTTCCGGTGGCCGTTATATTGTTATTTTATTTTGCGGTAACGAGACATTCAAGAAAAAAGAAAATGAAAAACACAACAACAAATACATGTATTCATGATCATTCTCGGAAATATACGAAGTTATCGGATAAGATATTTCACTGCGCAGATCGAGCGCGCAAATCGAGCGCGAAAAGTTCTACGTTATACAACGTACACAATCTGTACACCTTTCTGTATCACGGTAAAGGCCCAGTCTCGCTATGATGCCGGCGGAGCCCCTTTGCGTGATCCGGGATTTACCGGGATGAACCGGGGCTCTACCGGGATGAACCGGGGCTCCATCGGGGACGACCGGGATGAACGGGGGAAAACCGGGGCTCCACCGGGAAAGTATTAAAATGTTTAATACCTCCGGGATGAACCGGGAGTCACCGGGAAGGACCGGCAACGACCGGCGCCGCACCGGGAACAACCGGGACGGCACCGGGAACAATCGGGACGACACCGTAGCTCCACCGGGACCCATACATACCCCGGCAGAGCTACGGCAACGCCCCGGTGAATGTCGTTAGACTCCCGGTATAGCTCCGTTATATAAGAAAGCAGGCGCTTTGTCGGAACGCCACCGGCATTCACCGGGGCTCAGCCGGGGCATTACCGGCGACGACCGGGGTAAAACCGGGGCGTTGCCGTAGCTCTGCCGGGGTCTGATGCCGGTATAGACACGATGAGTGCCGGCGGTGTTACGGTATACCGGGGCTATGCCGGGACGCTGCCGGTTTTCACCGGGGCACTACTGGCGACAACCGGGGCTCTGTCGAGGCTTCACCGGGATAAACCGTAGCCAGTCCGGATTGACAAGGACTCTGCCGGATTGTTGACCGGCTTCAACCGGGTGGCACCGGGAAATAGTCTGACTGAGTTAAAAAAAATCTTCGAATCATCCCGGTCCTCGCCGGTCGGCCGGCGTTAGCAAACCGGGATGAACCGTGGCTCTACCGGCAAAATTGAGACTTGGGCTAGAGTGGATTTTCTTTTGTAAACACATTACAAAGGAAGTATGATTGTTTTCTGATCTTTTTATTATGTAATAAAAAGCTATTTGTAGGCTATTGAAAGTGATTTATTTGACGCCAACATTAACAGTTTTTTGAGGCCATGTTGTTGTTGTATATTTTCACCGCCTATGTAGACGAACCTCTAGCAGATCTGTAGAGTTGAACAAAAGATTATCGTTCCCACAACCAGTATCGTGTTGTCCTCCACCGCCTATGTACACTGTAGTATATACACAACTATTCCCTTGTCTTACCGTCTCTGAGCTTCTGCACTCAACCGCTAGGGTCAATCCATATAAATTCGGACAAAGGGCGAAATTCGGACAAAACATCGTAAATGCATTGAACGTCACACTAAACCTCGCGCCAGGCCTTCAGCGCCTACAATGCTTTGATTTATACTTGTTAACTCTGGCACAATAATGTATGTTTTTTGCGTTAAGGAGTGTATTGTTCAAATAAATATGTTAGAGGCAAAGTTGAATACAGCCCGTTCTGTCCACAGACCGCTGTTAACAGAGTTGTTATAACACAGCGGTACTATGTGTCATTAAAGGCGGACAAATTCTATAATAAAGCGTTACGTGGCTTTCAAATGAAAGCATTCTGCAAATTCCCTTAGTATACAAGCACATAGGTAGACATTTTGGAGTTCAGGAAATACACAATGGAGACTTCACATTGACCACCGCGCTTTTGAAAATTCCTGGAGCCACTCATGGCGGGGAATGGACAGTTAACGTTGATGTGTCTAACGCAATCTTGATTCGAGCGCACTTTAAAACACTCACGTTACACAACTTTTTACCTTACTCGTTCTAGATGAGCTGACTGATAAATTCAACAATTTTTCCAGTGGACATTTGCTCCATAGTTGCCAAGCATTATTCTTTCAGTGTTTCTTGTGTTTCAAACATAGGAGTTATCTGAGAAAATCTATGAGGTTTTTGCCCACCAAGAATTTCAGGAGACCTATGATATAAGCCTCCTTCTTAATTATAATCATAGGATTGAATGCATGTAGGATTACTATGATAATTGTATTTACTTATTGATATGGAGGTTTGCTGAGTTATTTGCAACATTCCATATAAAGTACGGACAAAATATATTCAACATATGTTTAATGGGTAATTTTTTGGAAACACGTCAGTATACTTTATTTAAGTTTATGTCACAATTGAAAAACTTAATTTCTGACCTTATAACATTGATAAAATGCTGAATTTCATACACTGACTTGAAATTAACTTTCTCACAAATTTAATTATACACAACATTTTAAACACGTAAACAACAATGTACTTGATTGTTTCCAGAATCGGATAGGAGTAGTTTCATTGTTCTACATTGCCCTTAATGACACTATCCAGCTGCAACAAGTCTAAGCAAAGAATTCTCCACGAATAAATGTCATAAACGGGGTCACGCCGGATCGTTGATATTTTAAATTGACATCAAGCAATATTGACAGGCCCATCCATTTACAGGGGGAATGTGTTTCACCCTTTGCTCAGTGAACATTCTAAGAAATTTTATAACAAGTTTACGAACACATTGAACTGCAGACAAAATCAGCTTTAAGTAATATGCTTGAAAGCATTGGCTACGTTTATTACAGTTCTTTAGTTCAGTCATTTTATAACGAGGAACCGGGTCCATACTGGAATGCCACTATACACACTGGCCTTCCATCACGGTCTTTTTCCTAGGTGGATTTCTTTGGGACGAAGGATTTCACAACCTATTGATGAGCTAATAGGATCTCGAAAGATTTCGTTTCGCACTGGATGTATTAAATGAACACTGAAGGATTGATACCGAGGGAGCAAATTATTGTAGCAAAAGCGAGAGACCGTGTTCCAGCAGTAATCGTAGTTCAGAGATACCAGAACGCAAATCGACCCACTCTAATTCCGATTAAAACACTCGCTCCATACGTTTGCGAAGTAAAAAAGAAGAGCAAGCCTTAAAGCGAATTCTGCCCTGATTCAAAACTTCATTTAACTGGTACAACACCACTCCTCTCGGACCAATACCGTTCACGTATCGCATTACGGCTTGCTCGATGCATTGCACTGGTCAAAGAAGAAACAGCAGTACTGTGAGTACGGGATCCACACTGACAGAGTGAAGCTGGAGAAACGCCAGCCTAAACCGAATCAACCTCCGGTGCAGCTAGAGGAAGAACCAGTTGTATACAGTGAACCAACGGTGGGGTTTGTGAACGCTTTCGGTTATGTGAGTTTGTTTCCAGTGTTGTTGAAAATCGTTGAACCTACCTCACCAAAATTAATTAAGATTTTAACAAATATACGCAACGAAAAACTTGTATTGACCGACTTTGGTTTACGCTATCTCGATCAGACGACGCCCTTGTATAATCGTTACAATACAGAACATGACCCGCCATATTGAAGGGGTGCCATATGTATCAATATGAACTATCTTCCGCTGGGTGAGCTTGACTATTAAAGAAAGCCCCCCCCCCCCCCAACCCCCCCCCCCCCGACTGAATGTACGTCGATCTGAGAAACAACCTTATCTGAAACATGTATATCAGTAAATAAAAACTGGCTATATATGGGAGAATTACATTGACAAGCCTGGGGTGGGTAAAGGATGCCATCCATTTAACGGATGGTCAGCTCTGGTTACGATATATAAGAAAGACAGTTACATGTATAAGCTAAGAATGTTTTTGTTTTCTTTAATATTTAACGCTTAAATCCATGGAAGCTTCAAACGTGGGTTATGCATGCAGCATTATTTGTAAATAAAAAGACCGGTATTCCAGGTGACCAGTTTGACTTAAATAAGACAATTTAAACAATGTTATGAACAGAAGTCAAAATATTGTGTTGTCAAAATGTATCATAAACATAAACAATTATTTCCTGACATTGACTTTACTATATTTTTAGATTTGTATTTGCCTTTTTTTAAGCGGCGTACTACGGTAAAACCTGCGGGTTAGATCCCCACCATGGGAGCGTTCTATTGATCTCCCTAAAGATACCAAGTAGCGGTTCTACCCAGGAAGCGGACTCGAGAGCGTTTAAATTATCTTTAGACTTTCTATGCAAACGAGCTTAAATAAATACTCTTAATTTGTATAACGCGCACAGTTTTCTGAAACTAAAAGTTTTCTGACATCTTTAAATAGCCGGGTCATTATAGAAAATACCATATAACCACCCAAAAATTGCTACAAAGGTACTTAAACTGATCCAGGTAGGGTAGATTGTCTTTTATAACATTTCAAAAGTTTACCGACTTTGGACCCATGGAAAATTATGGTTTTCACGATTGCAGCTAAAACATCTTTATGATGATAGCAGCAGATAACTACGTGACTATCAAATCAAATTGGACGATGTTGGTGTGTATACTTAGGTTTCAGGAGGCAAATAAGACATTACGATAATTGTCAATTATGTTGGTCTAGTACGCAACACTGAAATCCAACATGGCGTCAAAAGGCCGCTTACACAAGATCGCAAGTTCAAAACTATTGACTCAAACGTGATAATTGTTATGTCTACTGCCACTGTTTGGTGGACAGGAACACATTACCATCATTAAAAGCGAAAGTTAGCGGTCGAAGGTATGTTCAATATGTTATTCAACATGTCTCTACCATGCGACAATTCTGTGTAATTTGACAATACATGGGTCTAGACCCTAACCTTAAAATGGTTTTATTCGGCTAAAGAGATCCATAAACCTCATATAAATCTTGTCAAGCTTGAAGGTGATTCTGTTTGGTGGCAAGTCCAAAACCTTAAATCCAAGTAAATTCAAGTAAATCATCTCTATGCACTGCAGACGCTATGGACTCCCCTGTGATGTTGTATGTGACCCTTGCCACACTGAAAACTGTGACAATCAAAACAATTCACAATAGGTCGTTAGTGAGGAGGAGGCGGACAAAACCAAACATTTATCGTTCTGTGGCATATGTTATTCCCTTTATTGCCCCCTATTATTAACTAACGTATACTACTCGATTGCAACATTACCGGTATGTTAGGCGTAGACAGCTCTGTTAGACTGCATTTAAGATTGAAGGTTAACCAATCACGAAAAAAATCAGCAGTGTCAAAGCTTAAACAATGTTTTGTTTTATGTTCTCTTCAATATGTATAAGGTACAGTAAGCTAAGTGAACAAAGCAATAAGTAGACTTATCAACTATGTAAGAATTAAATTAAATTAAGCTTAATTGAAACATAATTTTAGTGATGTTACATATATTAATTCGGTAATTTGAAACAAATGAAGTTTTCATTTTAAGTCCCCAATATTTAATGCTTAATGGCATGAAAATTACATACACGTATATTAGCTACATGTATTTAAATACAAACTTCAATTAATGTGATACTCAATGCAAGTGATTTCGTTCTAAAGAATTATTTTATGTCTATTTTCCTCATTTAATAATTCAAATATAGATTCTATCGTGCAAAACGCAGTGTTGCAAAACTCACACTTGTATTGCTTCAAACTCTATACAGCCGGGATTCGATCATAAATTTCGTGAAATTGTGTGCAAAAGCATTAAACTGTTATCACCCGGGTTCGATAATAAATCTTGTGACAGCATATTTAAAATAATTATGTGTTCGTTTCGTTGTATTGCTTCGTTGCACCCTTCTTCGGTCCATGTGAATTATCGTGTCGCTAAAGTAGACTGACCACAATAGTTATATTATCCCGATAACTTAATGAGTTTTGCGATTCAATGCGTAGACATCATAACCAGACAAATCCTTTTAAAGCCCCATTAACACTCAAAATAAACGGATATTTCGTTATTTCTTTCGTAAAATAAAGTTAACCAATACACAATCAGTGTTCCGTATATACTATCCATAATTTCAACCCTAGATGTGGTCTGGTAATAATGTATCATGTTAAATCTATGTTACCAGACCACATCTAGCGTTCACATTTTGGCTATTGCTTTAAGGCACAATGATTTTGTATGGGTTAACTTTATTTTAAGAAATCTTTTACGAAATATGCGTTGATTTTGAGTGTTAATGGGGCTTCAAATAATGTCTTGTACCAAGATTCTGACTACAACGAGCATGGTGTCCGTGTCCATTACCTATTGGGTAACGAGATGCCGCTTTGGTTTGCTTTGAGTTTATGAAGATTTGCTTTCATTAAGTTCTTACAAACGTCCACCTCTCGGTCACTAAAGGGTTTAGCCCGTTTTTCGCTTATTTCTTTTGTGTCAGAGTCAGAGGCCATATTGGACAATGTTCGTCTGACAAATCGCGCGAAAACGACGTCATGTTCAGGGTTGCATTGTTGGTAATTTTACTGTGGTAACTTAACACATTTCAATGGTAAGGTTACAACAAAGTAACCATCGTTTATACAAATACAATTATCTTGCGGTAACATGACCATGTATATAACTTAACAAGTTAAAAAATTAATATTAACCACTGTTTATACAATTGACCGCTGAGGTTAAAAAACCTGTAAAAACACAATGTGTTAATGTTTAGCAATATATGTTAATGTTTTACATAAATGTACTCTCATTTTCGACTTATTTTGAGAAAATAGTTTGAACAATTTTATAACTATGAATTTATAGTAAATCGACGATTGGTCCCCCTCCTTATACCATCCCGTCTGCCAATTATCATCTCGTTCTTGATGTAAGCTGTTATCAAAGCAATGACTAAAAATGGAAACCAAAATTGCGACTTGAAACATGTTCTTATAACTTTTTTTGGAAGTATCTTTGCATAAGAATAGAATATTCGAGTATGAATTTTGGATTCGAATAATCGGCCGATTTTCGAATATTCGGACATTCGGGCCCATCCCTAGTTTAAAGACAGCAAAATCTACATGTGCACATTTTTAGGTGCAAAGTATTTTTGTTATTTCAGTTTATCAAATGCTTTTCAGCTTATGGTCGCAGGATGTGGTCACAGAAAACGATATCTTTAGGTAAAACAAAGTCAAACGCGATGACAACATTATTATTGCATTGCAAACACATCCTTTAGTAATTTATACTTAACGGCGTGGTATATATAACCACAAGCTATTTTTTATAGTTGACGTTATGCACATGATTATAGGAGCATCCAGTCCATAAGGTTTATTGTCAGTGTATTTCTAAATTTTCGGACACTGTAATTTCTGAGTACTATTTGTATAGTGACCGCGACTCCGGTCATAACTTTGTGTTAGTGCTCACTCAGCTAAAGTTGATTTTTACTTTTGTTGCAAATTTCACAGGTTAAATATTTTCATAGCTGTCACAATGTCGTCTGGTCGATTCGCTAATCTGTCGGAGGAATTATGTTGTTGACTTAAAAAAGCTAAATATTTGTCTTTGATGTTTTATAAAGTGCGCATGCTAATATTCAGTATAATCATATAAGTTATAGAAGAGAACACTGACGGCCATCTCGCATTGTAGTGATTGATCTCCTAGTCAGCCCGAAAACATTACCGGATCTCAGAAGTCGGCTTCTGTCCGATCAACGTGTTAGGGCCTACTGTTCGGTCACGATGATGCAAGGAGGCTCTAAGTTATGTCTGCTATTTCTTGTTTTGTGAGGCTTCAAACACCTAAACCACTTGCCTTGTGGTATTCGTGCTGAGCATCCAATCATTTTGGCATGTTTCTGTCTTTGCTTTGATGGCAAACACAATTATGTGAACGAACACAGCACTTACATATCAAATGACGCCACGAACATTAACCCTATGGCGTCCCTTTAATGCGCGTATTTGTTGTATTTCAAGGTTGAAAACAAACACACAATTTCAGATGGAGTACGTTTTTGTTAGTATGCGGTTATGGTGAATGCATACAAATAAGAAAGGTGCTAGACATCGCATCGGGCGGATGATTCAATCATGGCATTCGGTGTTCATTTCGTAACCAGTTGGTTAGCATTCTTTATTCAATTGAAAAAAGATGCGATTATTCTAATCAAGTATATGCGGAAGAATGTTTTTACAAAAGATTTTCACGATGTTCTACACCTAAGAAATAGCAATAATACTTTCGAGTAATGAAAGTGTTAACGTGGAGGATTTGACATCGAGAGACTCACAAGCTGGAAGGCAGTGCATACTACTCGCCAAGCATCACACTACCAAAATTAACATACCACACTGTATACGATCATATGATCGCTGTAAACTACATATAACAGTTGTATAGTATCTTAAATTAATAATTCTATGTATGTATATCCTGTTATTTAAGAGCTTTAAGCATCTGATTTTGGGCGGGAAAACAACTCTGGTACGGTCTAAAATCGACCAGGTACGATTAAGTATATTTACCGTACCCGGGGTACATGTAAGTATACTTAAGAGTACCCGAGGTACATGTAAGTAGTACCCGAGCCGACAATAACCAATCGATCGTCAGTTGCTCATAGCGTTTACAATAATGCCTGAGTGGTATAAAAAGAAAATTAAAGGGGTCCTGTAGGACATTACAGGGGTTCTTAAAGATAGTGGGCCAGGTGGCGGAATCGCCATTGATAGATCCATTGAAGCTGTTAAAAGGTTGGTTTATGTCTAGTTTTTTACTCCGTGACCGTGGCATGCATCGATAATGTGACCAGTTTTATTGAGCATGAGTCTTGACAAAACTATGTCTATGTAATATAAATTACAGACAAGGGTTTTGCCTCAAATTATGGCTAGGTTAGCACTGGATGTTTTTAATTCTCAACAAGTTATAATTTGTAGTATTTTGACCACTCGTCCTGATAATCTTCTTATCGACCACTGATCCAGACTAAGCAGAATAGCTGTTTTTCATAATTCTTGAAATTCACGACTCAAATTTTCACAATGTCAAAACGTCCGCAACTCAAATGTTCACAATTTCAAGGAGTTCGCACTCAAATTTTCACAATTTAAGAAAGTTCGCAACTCATATTTTCACAATTGTGAACATTTTGCGACTCATTTTCACAAAATGGGGGGGGGGGAGGCCAAGGCCACTTCACAAAAACAGGAAAAAAAGCCCTGAGCAATAACTGTTTCTTAAAACACAAACAAACCTATGCCTATCCACCTGTAGACACTTGCAATATAAATTCTTTAAAAAACACCCTAATGAGCACCTTTGTAAAGTTTTCACCCCTTAACCAAATGTTAGACCAAACTGAACATCAATCCTCAAGCTACTTAAAAAAATCCATCATTATTTCGATGCTTGAACACTTGCTATGTACTACAAAAACCAAATAAAATTCAATTTTAAACAATTATACACAATCTTGGCATATAATGTCAGATGTGAAATTATAGTTGTTACGAGTTTTACTATTTGTTTGTAAGTAAATGTTTTCAAACATGAATGTTTTTCCCTGTATACCTCATATGATGTACTGAATGGTAAGAAGCCTCTTTTTGTGTGTCAGTTGTTTATTTTTAGGTCATTTTTTTATAATTATGAGCTATTGTCATCACCTAAGCGTGGGCATCTGCGTCGGCAACGGCGTCCGGTTAAGTTTTGTGTTTAGGTCCACTTTTTTAGGTCCAAAGCTATTGCATTCAAACACAGCACACTCACTTAATATCATGAGGGGACAGGGAAGGCAAAGTAAGATAACTCTGGCTAGCATTTTGACAGAATTATGTACCTTTTTATACTTAAAAAATTGTAAATTTGGTTAAGTTTTATGTTTAGGTCCACTTTATTCCTAAAGTATCAAAGCAATTGCTTTCATACTTGCAACACTTACTAACTATCATAAGGGGACTGTGCAGGAAAAGTAATGTAACTCTGACTGGCGTTTTGACAAAATAATGGCCCCTTTTATACTTAGAAAATTGAAAATTTGGTTAAGTTTTGTGTTTAGGTCCACTTTATTCCTAAAGTATCAAAGTTATTTCTTTCATACTTGCGACACTTACTAACTATCACAAGGTGACTGTGCAGGCAAAGTAATGTAACACTGACTGGCATTTTGACAGAATATGTCCCCTTTTGTACTTAGAAAACTTTACTCCTAAAGTATCATAGTTATTGCTTCACACTTGGAACTCACGCTTACTATCAAAAAGGGACTGTACAGGACAAGTTGCATAACTCTGGTTAGCATTTTAATGGAATTATGGCCCTTTTTTTACTTAGTAACTTTGAATATTTTGTAAAATTTTGTGTTTATATTGACTTAACTTCTAATGTATCAAGGCTTTTGCTTTCAAACTTTTAAAACTTTCTTGCTATTATGAGGGTACTGTACCTTGCAATTTGAATTTGACCTTGACCTTTAGATGACCTTTACTCTCAAGATCAAATTATTAAATTTTGCTAAAATTGCCATAACTTCTTTATTTATTTATCAGATTTGATTCATAATTTCACAAAACAACACTTACCTGACATACCACAATGGACTCCACCCAAAACATCCCCCACGATCCACCCCAGAATCCCCCAAATGTTTTTTCCCCATTGTTTTCTTATTTTTGGATGATCATCTAATAAATGACCCTACCACACACTATGCTCCCCTCTCAAAGCCCCCCTCCCCTCGACCCCTCCAATTTTTGTCCCCTACCGGTTTCACCGCAGGGGACTTATGGTTTGGGCTTTGTGCGTCTGTGAGTCTGTCTGTGAGTCTGTCTGTCTGTCACACTTTTCTGGAGCCTGCGATAACTTTAAAAGTACTTAATATTTTTTATGAAACTTGCAACATGGATAGATGGCAATATGAACACTATGCACGGCATTTCATTTTGTTCCTACGTCAAAAATTGTGGTTGCTATGGCAACCAAAAAAAAAAAAAATTTCTGAAAATGGTCAAATTTCTGACAATGGTGGAGCCGGTAGGGGACCATATTGCTTGAAAATAGCCTTGTTTTTTTAATGTTTTTTTTTAACATGGTTTAAAAAAACACAAATATTTATTTTTATTGTTTTATTTTTGAAAGACTGTCCAACCATTCCACCAAAGAATCCCCCTCCCATTTTTTTTATTTATTATGCCCCCCTTCAAAGAAGAGGGGGTATATTGTTTTGCACATGTTGGTCAGTCCGTCCGTCAGTCCGTCCACCAGATGGTTTCCGGATGATATCTCAAGAATGCTTAGGCCTAGGATCATGAAACTTCATAGGTACATTGATCTTGACTGGCAGATGACCCCTATTGATTTTCAGATCACTAGGTCAAAGGTCAAGGTCACAATGACTTGAAATAGTAAAATGATTTCTGGATGATAACTCAAGAATGCTTTCGCCTAGGATCATGAAACTTCATAGGTACATTGATCATGACTGGCAAATGACCCCTATTGATTTTCAGGTCACTAGGTCAAAGGTCAAGGTCACAGTTACTCGAAACAGTAAAATGGTTTCCAGATGATAACTCGAGAATGCTTACGCCTAGGATCATCAAACTTCATAGGTATATTGATCATGACTGGCAGATGACCCCTATTGAATTTCAGGTCACTAGGTCAAAGGTCACAGTGACTCGAAACAGTATAATGGTTTCCAGATGATAACTCAAGAATGCTTAAGCCTAAGATCATGAAACTTCATAGGAAGATTGATCATGACTGGCAGATGACCCCTATTGATTTTCGGGTTACTAGGTTAAAGGTCAAGGTCATAGTGACTCGAAACAGTAAAATGGTTTCAGGATTATAACTTAAGAATGCTTACACCTAGGATCATGAATCTTCATTGGTACATTGATCCTGACTGGCAGATGAGCCCTATCGAATTTCAGGTCACTAGGTCAAAGGTCAAGGTCACAGTGACTCAAAATAGTAAAATGGTTTCCGGATGATAACGCAAGAATGCTTACGCCTAGGATCATGAAACTTCATAGGTCCATTGATCATGACTGGCGAATGACCCCTATTAATCTTCAGGTCACTAGATCAAAGGTCAAGGTCACAGTGACTTGAAACAGTGAAAAGGTTTCCTGATGATAACTCAAGAATAAGAATGCTTAGGCTTAGGATTATGAAACTGCATAGGTACATTGATCATGACTGGCAGATGACCCCTATAGATTTTCAGGTCACTAGGTCAAAGGTCAAGGTCACAGTGACAAAAAACGTATTCACACAATGGCTGCCACTACAACTGACAGCCGATATGGTGGGCATGCATGTTTTACAAACAGCCCGTGTTTCTTTTTTTTGTTTGTTAATTTTTGAAAGATAATGCAATAAATGACCACACACCCACACTATACACCCCTCTAAAACACCCCTCCCCCTTTTTGATTGAAGTATTGAGATAGATTTCTTCATCTTTAAAAAGAAAAATAGATGAGCTGTCTACACCCGCTAGGCGGTTCTCTTGTTAAAATATGATTCTTTATAAGTTTTTGTTCCAAACGTAACAACACAGCAAGCTTAGGAAGGATAATTGAACATTGTAAACAAGCAACTGAATCACTGGTTAAGTAATCTGACTGAGTGTAAAGTTTGTTTGCATTGAAAGACATATTCTTTTTCTGATTGATCTGTTGCTAAAGATTAATTTTACTTTTATACTAAGTGACAAAAAAATCAAAACAAGTGAGATATTTAATTTAATGTTTTATGAAATTACAACAAAATAAATGACATATAATTTACATAATTTGGATATTTCCTTAGTTACAGGCCAATTTTAGGAAGGCACCCTAGAAACAAACTTCTCTCAGCAAGTGTTTATTTTTTTTTAAATTAAACATTTAAATAATGGGTTTAGATAAATAATGAGTGAATAATCAAATTGCTTTTCATGTGTGATATGTAAACAACATGATTTTTACAGATTGAAAGCGTCAGGATTGATGGTTCGTTTTTGTACCAATGAGACGACAATTACAAGAAAAACCCTGGTCAAAGATTTGACTAGTTTTGGTTTTGATGTATCCGAAAGTGAAATGTTTTCCCCCATCCCAGCTTTGTGTTCGGTACTGACAAGTCGTGGACTCCGTCCACATCTGTTAGTATCCCCAGGTCAGTACAGTCAAATTAAAGTTGGTTTGAGCCTCTTTCTGTCAAAATGTGGATAAACGCATGTACTTAAAGTGTTGGCCAGATCTACTCATCAGGGAAATCACTTTCCTATTTCAAAGTATTTTTTGTCCAAAGGAAGTCTCTTCCTAAAAAAAATCCAGTCAAGACAGGGAGTGTTGACTGTGATTAGCCTATGCACAATGCACAGTCTTATCTGATACAACACTTTACCCACATTAATTACTGGTAAGTCCAGAGTGCACAATGCACAGTCTTATCTGATACAACACTTTACCCACATTAATTACTGGTAAGTCCAGAGTGCACAATGCACAGTCTTATCTGATACAACACTTTACCCACATTAATTACTGGTAAGTCCAGAGTGCACAATGCACAGTCTTATCTGATACAACACTTTACCCACATTAATTACTGGTAAGTCCAGAGTGCACAATGCACAGTCTTATCTGATACAACACTTTACCCACATTAATTACTGGTAAGTCCAGAGTGCACAATACACAGTCTTATCTGATACAACACTTTACCCACATTAATTACTGGTAAGTCCAGAGTGCACAATGCACAGTCTTATCTGTAACAACACTTTACCCACATTTATTACTGGTAAGTCCAGAGTGCACAATGCACAGTCTTATCTGAAACAACACTTTACCCACATTAATTACTGGTAAGTCCAGAGTGCACAATGCACAGTCTTATCTGAAACAACACTTTACCCACATTAATTACTGGTAAGTCCAGAGTGCACAATGCACAGTCTTATCTGATACAACACTTTACCCACATTAATTACTGGTAAGTCCAGAGTGCACAATGCACAGTCTTATCTGATACAACACTTTACCCACATTAATTAATGGTAAGTCCAGAGTGCACAATGCACAGTCTTATCTGAAACAACACTTTACCCACATTAATTACTGGTAAGTCCAGAGTGCACAATGCACAGTCTTATCTGAAACAACACTTTACCCACATTAATTACTGGTAAGTCCAGAGTGCACAATGCACAGTCTTATCTGATACAACACTTTACCCACATTAATTACTGGTAAGTCCAGAGTGCACAATGCACAGTCTTATCTGATACAACACTTTACCCACATTAATTACTGGTAAGTCCAGAGTGCACAATGCACAGTCTTATCTGAAACAACACTTTACCCATATTAATTAATGGTAAGTCCAGAGTGCACAATGCACAGTCTTATCTGATACAACACTTTACCCACATTAGTTACTGCACAATGCACAGTCTCATCTGATACAACACTTTACCCACATTAATTACTGGTAAGTCCAGAGTGCACAATGCACAGTCTTATCTGATACAACACTTTACCCACATTAATTACTGGTAAGTCCAGAGTGCACAATACACAGTCTTATCTGATACAACACTTTACCCACATTAATTACTGGTAAGTCCAGAGTGCACAATGCACAGTCTTATCTGATACAACACTTTACCCACATTATTTACTGGTAAGTCCAGGGTAGCCTCAAGTTTAATTGTTTTCATACAAGATAATGTTATTATCTTAATATTATCATGAACTAGTTTTAAGTGGTTTGTTGTAATATTTTGGAATCAGAAAGACTATATATTGACACTCCATGAATACAAATACAAGCGCAACTAAGACCCAGTACTTGGTGTCTTTGGGGGAGTTCTAAAGAACGCTCCCACAGTGGGGATTGAACCCGTGACCTCCCGGTCGCTATGCGGACACCATATCCATTACACCACGGTGACCTTAGTCTATATATACAACTATTAAATCATCAAAAACTAACAATTTCCCGTTTTACCACATTTTACAAGTTTACAATTATTAATTAAGTCTTTATATGTTTCATACTTTTTTTAAATTGTAAACACAATAATTGAGCCAAGCTGTGGGAAAAATGAGCTTAATGCACGTGCACAAAGTACTTCCCAGATTAGCGTGTGCAGTCCGCACAGGCTAATCAGGGATGATACTTTTAGCTTTTAGGTATTTTTTTGTTTATTAGGGAATTTTATGTTTAAAGAAAGCCATGTTTAAAGAAAGCCATGTTTTCCAAAAGCGAGGCTCAATTACATATTTATGTCTTCTTGATTTTTTTATATATTTTAAACAAAATAAGTATGCAACTGATAATTTCAACGCTTATGTATATATTCAGACCAACCCACATTTCATACTTTTTATTTCACTTTTTCTATACTTAGGTCTTAAACAGACAATTACTTAAAAAAAAACATTTTAAAAAATTACATGAACTTAATTATATTCAAGACATATTTACATGTGTATTGATGTTTGATACTTTTGTTTTTATTAAAAAGTATTCTCTGTACTTTGTTTATACTCATTTAGGAAATACTACAAAAAAGGTGGCGAGCTGGTGTTGGATGTTGGACCGTGCATGAAAGCCTTGGAAGTCAGTATTACCCTTCATTCTTGGAGCAGTCTGTACCAAACACTTTTAAGACTATAGTCTTCTGGACTATGACTCATTTAGGATTTTACAACCCAAATACATGTATACAGATATCATTAATTTCTGAAAAATTTGTTCAAGTATTGACACTTATCACTCCACCAACTGCAGTGCAAACTTTTAGTCCAGTGTTGTCTTCAGCCTGTTGATTGTTGAGAATGATGGCTTGACCACTTAGTTGGAAAACATAGAACTGATGATACAACTGATATTAGACAAACTGTTAAAAAAATGAAAGAAATGATTTTTAGCTCACCTGAGCACAACATGCTCATGGTGAGCTTTTGGGATCGCCTTTTGTCCGTCGTCCGTTGTCAACATTTTGCCTTGTGAACACTCTAGTGGCCACATTTCTTGTCCGATTTTCATGAAACTTGGTCAGAAATTTGTTCCAATGATACCTCGACTGAGTTCGAAACTGGGTCATGCTGGGTCAAACACAAGGTCATAGGTAAAAAAATAGAAAAACATTGTGAACACTGTAGAAGTCACATTTGATGCCTAATCTTCATGTAAATTTTGCCAAAATAATTGTCTTTATATGTTGGTCGAGTTCAAAAATTGTTCCGGTCCGTTGAAAAACAAGGCCGCCAGGGGGCGGGCAGTATTCCTTATATTGTAATAGAGTAACCTTGTGAACACTCTAGAAGTCACAATTTTTGCCCAATCATAATGAAACTTAGTCAAACCATTGGTTTCATTGATATCTCGGATGAGTTCGAAAATGGTCCAGATCGGTGAAAAAACATGGTCGACAGTGGGCGGGGCAGTTTTCTCTAAATGTATATGGTGAAAACATGCGGACACTTTAGAAGTCACATTTTTGGTCCAATCTTCATGAAATTTGGTCAGAACATTTGTTTCCTGGATAAGACGGTTGAGGTTAAAAATGGGTCAGATTGGTAAAAAAACATGGCCACCAAGCGGGGTCTCTTTCCTTACATTTATATATTAAAAAATATTGTGAACACTCTAGTAGTCACTTTTTTGCCTAATCATCATGAAATTTGGTCAAAACATTGGTTATGTGGATATCTCGGACGAGTTTAAAAATAGTCGTGAACATTTGAAAAACATGGCCCCCAGGGGGTGGGGCAGTGTTAAAAACATGGCCGCCAGGGAGGGGGGCCTTTTTCCTTATATTTATATTGTATAAAAAGCCTGTGAACACTCTAGAAGTCACATTTTTTGTTTAATCATCATAAAACGTGGTCAAAACATTGGTTTTATGGGTATCTTGTTATGATATCTCAGCCGAGTTCCTTTATGGTTGCGGTCTGTTAAAAAACATGGCTTTAAATAGCTTTATAGTGTAACCTTGTTTACACTCTACTAAGAAATTACCAATGTACACGTTGAATGAAATGTATGCATATTATGATATTCATTATCTCCATGCAGTCATCTGAATATTAATTCTGCGGAAAAGATATACAGTTAAATTGCCAAATTTTGTATTTTCATTTTGATTCCTTTCCGAAGAGGATTATTATATTGATGATTGGTTGGGGATGAAGTGCAACAAACATATTTTTGCAATCTGAAAATCTGTATTAAATATTCTCAAACTTTAAAGTAGTAATATTGATTTCACAGAAAATTACTTAAGGGAGAAACAACTGTTACAGTATATAACTTGAATTGTGTTTGATCTCCAATCATGAATACATGGCTTGTCAAGAATGCACTCTTATTTCTCCAATTATCCCATTCATCCACCTGCTTATCAGCAACTAATTAATTCTCTATTGACTGTGCCTGAATTGTTAATGTGATATAACAGGCATGCAGCTTAACAGCCTTTAGTCCCTAGAAATAGGCCCCAGCTGGGAACTCACATCAAAGACTTTCAGACTGATTAGAATGGGACACAAATTGTTATGGCACACAGTTTATGGATGTCAGGTCAGTATTTTGGGTGTGATTATCAAAGATTTGTGTTTAAAATAGGGTTGATTGTTGTTTTAATTGGAAATATCATTGCAAGGTGAGTCTGAAAATAGTTCCAGTTTGTTTAAAAGCAAGGCCCTGAGGTGGGTGGCAGATTTCTTTTCATTGCTATAGTGAAACATTGTGAACTCTATTAGTCGCATTTTAGTTCAATCTTTTGATTTACTTTGAAAATGGCTCCGGTGCTCTGAAGAGCATGGTTTTCAGGGGCAAGCGAATTTCTTCTTGTGAACCTTATGATAATTTTTATGTTTCATGAAGTACTTTTATTATTTTGAATTCACCTTCCCATAATAGTTAAGTTCCTTTGGGTCTCAGGTATGCGCCTACGGGCCCATGGCCCTCTTGTTTGTATTTGTTGCCAACATCATAACATTTTATTTTCTTCTACCTATGCTAGTTTACTATCAAATTATCCGAATTTGTATGTGCTATTTGCAATGGTCACCTCCAACAATTACTCTCAAGCCCCTTTAAATATTTTGTTGTAATTCATCTACAGGGACTCCTTACACAACTGGGAAGCTTAAGGTCATTAATTTGCTCTCAACTATTGCATCAATCCCAATTCACTGATGTCCAATTAAACCTTTTTTAAAAGGGGCCTTTTCACAGATTTTGGCATGTATTGAAGTTTGTCATTAAATGCTTTATATTGATAAATGTAAACATTGGATCTAAAAAGCTCCAGTAAAAAATCAAGAATTAAATTTTTAAAATAAACAAAAATAACCCTGAACAGGGATTGAACCCTGGAGTAAAAGTCTACCACTTAGACCACTCAGCCATCTGTGCTCATTAAATGTAAGATGTATTTCATACTTTGTATAAGCAATCCTCGTAGTTTAACAAAATATATGGACATAAGCAGAACTCAAAATTATTCAAGCGTTTCGCTTTGCATCACTTCTTAACTTTCAGGTTTAAAACCGTTAAAGATGCATATAATTGCTATTTAAGTGCATGATGAATGTTCAGTATTTCTGTTTCCTCACAAATATTTAATAACTAAAACGAAAATTTGCGAATCTGAAACAACTTTTTTATTTTGTCAATTTACCAAAATGTGAAAAGCCCCCTTTAACAGCAAACTGTAATACAAGGTATTCACTGCTACACATATAGCTCAGATGTGCTTGAACTACTTGGCAGATAACTAGTCTGCAAAAACTGTTTCATTAGTTTCCTGAATATGACTAGCAGACCCACATTGCATTACTGTGCTGTGATGCAGTAGACAGATGAGATTTAAAGCTTTGCTGTAACAAGAATTTGGAAATAAATCACAGCTGGTTTTGTTTTGCCCTGTCTGACTATGACAAGGGTAACAAATAATTGTCCGACCAAAATGTTTATGGCCTTGGCTTGTACTTCATTCTTTTGGCACAGACTATTGCAGAACATGAAAGTCTTGGAATTAGTATTGTCTTGTGTATCTACATTCTTGTAAACACTAGGGGATAACATTCTTATAAAATTAGATCAAATGACATAGTTTTTAAGGGACCTTTTCACATATTTGGGCATGTATTGAAGTTTGTCATTAAATGTTTTATATTGATAAATGTAAACATTGGATCTAAAAAGCTCCAGTAAAAAACAAAAGCAAAATTAAAGACAGAAAAAAGTAACCCTCAACTGGGCTCAAACCACTGACCACTGTAGTAAAAGTCTAATGCTTGGACCACTCAGCCATCCGTGCTCATACAATTAGTCATGTTTTTTTTTTATACTTTATATACCGTAAACAATCCTCTTGGTGTCACACAATATAACGACACCAACAGAACTCTTCAAATTATTCAATCATTCTTGCATAGCAACGCTTTATAATTTTCTGGGTTTTAAATCGTCAAAAGATGCCTATAATGGATATTTTAGAGCATGGTAAATGTTCAGTATCAATTTACCAAAACTTGAAAAGGCCCCTTAAACAATTATTATCCAGAAAATTAAAAAATCTAATAAGCATGATATTTTATAAAATTGTTATTGCCACAATAGAACACATTTCAGTGTTTCTTAATAGCACTAATTATGACATAATATCATTTAATTGACAATCTGTATTAATTGCAGTAACAAATTGTTTGTTTCAATGATCCTTGCTCTTGGACAAACATGACTTAATGCATGTCTTTAATGGGTCATCCGAAATAAGCCTGTGCAGTGTGCACAGGCTAATCAGGTACAACACTTTCTACTCTAATGGAATTTTTTTATTCAAGAAAGTATGTTCTAAAAGAAAATCTTGTGTGTTCTATAAGAAAATCTTGTGAAAGGGGAAAGTGTCATCACTGAATAGTCCGTGTGGACTGCACAGGCTAGTCTGGAAAGTCAATTTAATAATACATTAAGCCCATATTTCCCAGAGGGAGACTAAAATCTTAGTTGCTTCTGTTTTGCTGCAGTATGCATGTGATGTCACTGCAGAGGTTGCTTCTGTTTTGCTGCAGTATGCATGTGATGTCACTGCAGAGGTTGCTTCTGTTTTGCTGCAGTATGCATGTGATGTCACTGCAGAGGTTGTTGGCAAACCAGAGAAGTCCTTCTTCCAGTCAGCTCTACAAGACATGGGAATTAACCCAGAGGAGGTAGCTATGTAAAATAATACAAACAAGTTGCAGATACTTAATTATCATTTAATTTTTTTATGCATTAAAGTTGAATAATCAACTTGTTTGAAAGTTAAAATTGATAAGAATGGAAAATAGTTTATAAAATCAAGATGTGTCTGTCATATCACTGATGGCAAGTTTTGAAAAAAAACATTTGCTTTACAGAGATTATTTGAAAATATACCGGTATGAAGTATTGTTATACGGTATGAAGTATTGTTATACCGTGATGGTATGGCAGGTATAAAGCTTTGCCTTTTTAGCTCGACTCTTATATATGAAATATATATAGTGGAGCTATCCTACTCACCCCGGCGTCGGCGTTAGCGTGCAAATGTTAAAGTTTGTGTACCATCCCAAATATTTTCTATGTCCTTTGACATATTGCTTTTATATTTTGCATACTTTACCAACATCACCCCAATCTATAAACAAGAGCAGACAACTGTATAAAGCATTTTGACAGAAATGTTGCCACTTTCTTTTATACTTAGAATATGCATATTATTGATAAATCTATGTTAAAGTTTGCGTACCACCTCAAATATTTTCTATGTCCTTTGACATATTGCTTTCATATTTTGCATACTTCTTTACCAATATGATCCCAATCTATACACAAGAGCAGACAACTGAATCAAGCATTTTGACAGAAATATGGTCCCATTTATACTTAGATAATTGAACATTTTTCTTAAATTGCCATAACTTCTTTATTTATGATCACATTTGATAAATACTTTGACAAAACAACACTTACCTGACATACCACAATGAACTCCACCCAAACCATCCCCCATGCCCAACCCCAGAATCCCCCCTCCCCCCCCCCCCACAAAAAAATAAAATAAAATAGTTTTCCTTAATTTTGAAAGATCATCTATTAAATGACACCACACACCCACATTACCCCCCCCCCCTCTCCTTAATGGCTTACGTTATATTGTCAAGCACTCGAATAGTCAAGCGCACTGTCCTCTGACAGCTCTTGTTTCTTTCCTTTTATGTGTTTATGTACATAAGTATGTCACAAAGCTTGTATTTTGAACTTGTTAAATACTTGGTGGATCTAGCTGAAATATTTGGCTCATAATTACTTTAATGTATAGATGATTTTAAAGGACGGAATTTATGCTGCTCCCAATTTTGGCACACCTATGGAATAGATAGCTGCCAAAAATTATGGGTATTGAACTCGTCTCAAATTGATTGGTGGATGTTGTTTAAAATTGAACCGATAAACAACATCCGTGTTCACATGATCATAAAGGATGGAAATTTGTTTGTGATCCCTTTTGACAGAATTATGGCTGTTTGTCAGTTTAGAATATATTTAAAATATTTTGTGAACCCAACTCTAGTTTAACTGCCAGCCAGCATTGTCGGTGACACATTTATTCTGTAATGGGTATTAATTTTTATTTTACATTTTGCAACTGTATCTGTTTGATGTTTTGATTTTACATAGGCTATAAAAACATAATGTCCGCAAAATATTTCAACAGGCCATTATGGACCCTTACAAGGCAAGTTAACCTATTACCACACAGACACGCACTTGGACGCGGGTGAAGTTCTCTAGAAAATCAAATAATATTAAGTTTTTTTTCTAAATTCAAGTTTTAACCCCTTCATGTCCAATCCTACGATACTACCATGAGCAGCAAACAGCATAAAACCTGTAAACACTTAACAGTATCGAGTAAAGATCCCCAAGTGTGTATGTTTCAGTGCGTCATGATTGGAGACGACATCATGGGGGATGCTGGAGGGGCTCAGAGGGCAGGACTACGTGGAGTGCAGGTCCGCACAGGAAAATACAGGTACACATACACTGTCAACAAAATGTTGTTTTGATAATCTTTTAACAGATACTAATTTTGTGTCGCGTTTTGAGAAAACTGGGATTAATGCATGTGCGTAAAGTATTGTCCCAGATTAGCCTGTGCAGTCCGCACAGGCTAACCAGGGACGACACTCTCCGCCTGAACTGGATTTTCGTGTAGAAGAGACTTCCTTTAAATGAAAAATATCATAAAAGCGGAAAGTGTTGTCCCTGATCTGGGACGACAATTTACGCAGGTGCATTAAGCCCAGTTTTCTCAGAACGTGTATAATTATGTGATCCATACGACAACCACTATGAACAAGGCAGATTGTTACAATAAAGCAATACACAAAATGTAATAAGCAGTGAAATATTTAATAATGGCTAGATATGGCGGATCTAAATTATTGTCATATGATTGTGTACACTTTCAAATGTGTCCTTCAATTTTATTGGGGTATTTGTCACTTTAAATGGTGGAGAAATGTGGGAATATGGAACTTAAGTGGCCACCCAGATTTCAGCATAACTGTCGTCCCCAACAAATCA
Organism: Dreissena polymorpha; assembly: GCF_020536995.1. Classification (NCBI taxonomy): domain Eukaryota; kingdom Metazoa; phylum Mollusca; class Bivalvia; order Myida; family Dreissenidae; genus Dreissena; species Dreissena polymorpha. The sequence goes on from NC_068362.1 coordinate 57,104,434, forward strand.
ACCAACACACCTGAAGACAGCACTGACCATGGTCCCTAACAAATCAACCCAAACACCTGGAGTCAACTCTGACCATGGTCCCCAACAAACCAACCCTCACTCATGTAGTCAACTCTGACCATGGTCCCCAACAAATCAACCCTCACTCCTGTAGTCAACTATGACCATGGTCCCCAACAAATCAACCCTCACTCCTGAAGTCAACTCTGACCATGGTCCCCAACAAATTAACCCTCACTCCTGTAGTCAACTCTGACCATGGTCCCCAACAAATTAACCCTCACTCCTGTAGTCAACTCTGACCATGGTCCCCAACAAATCAACCCTCACTCCTGTAGTCAACTCTGACCATGGTCCCCAACAAATCAACCCTCACTCCTGTAGTCAACTCTGACCATGGTCCCCAACAAATCAACCCTCACTCCCGTAGTCAACTCTGACCATGGTCCCCAACAAATCAACCCTCACTCCTGTAGTCAACTCTAACCATGGTCTCCAACAAATCAATCCAAACACCTGGAGTCAGCACTGACAATGGTCCCCAACATATCAACCCAAACACCCGGAGTCATCTCTGACCATGGTTTCTATCAAATCAACCCAAACACCTGGAGTCAGCTCTGACCATTGTCCCCAACAAATCAACCCTCACTCCTGTAGTCAACTTTGACCATGGTCCCCAACAAATCAACCCTCACTCCTGTAGTCAACTTTGACCATGGTCTCCCACAAATCAACCCTCACTCCTGTAGTCAACTTTGACCATTGGTTGTTTTCAAATAAGCCTCTTTCTGGGAAAATTGGGGGTAATGCATGAGCAAAAAGTATCGTTCAAAATACTTTCTGCCTTAGTAGATGAGATTTTGTTTAAAGAAACTTCTTTTCTTTTAAATCCATAAAGCAGAGAATGTCATGTCTTATTAGCCTGGTTGGACTACACGAGCTAATTTGATACAACACTTTTTGTCAATGCATTTAGCCCAGTGTTCCCAGAACCTGTCTCTAATTGAAACTGTGAGGCTGAAGAAAAAGGGTTTGATTGTACTCCAATGAGCCTGGTATGTCGTGATATAAAAAAGTAGTATGCTTAATTCATACCATCTCTTTACAAGGCTTGATTCTATATCAACTCTTTTGGTTGTGATTTCTCATTCACTAAGAGACAACCAAGCCATATTTCTTGCAGGCCCCAAGATGAACACCACCCCACCATCCAGGCAGACGGTTGCACGAACAACTTGGCAGAGGCAGTAGATCTTATTCTTGCTCACATCCAGTGAGGTCAATGACGCCTACATTGCCTGCTTTGATACCATTCCAGTACAATGTCTCAATCTAAACTTGTGACTGTATCACTAAGATATTTCAATTTAAAAATACTTCATAAAAATGTGTTTACTGTTCAAATATGTGCAATAAAGTACTAATTGCAATCACAAGTAACAATTACATTATATTATAGTTATCAAAGCAAAATAAATTAGCATGGCTCTTGAAAACATGCCATTATGCATGTGCTTAGAGCGTGTTCCAGTCCGCACAGGCTAATCATGCACAGGCTAATCATGAATGCCATTTTCTGTTTTTATGGAATTGTTTGTCTACTGGAAGTCTCTTCAACAAAAAAATGTTGTAAAGGCTGAAAATGTTGTTCTTGATTAGCATGTGCAGATTGCAAAGTCGAATCTGGGATGCCACTTTACACAAAGAAATTAAGCCCTGTATTCCTAGATCCCAGCTCAAATATTAAAGACACAGGAACCTCTTAGGTCTGGCATGGCTTCATCTTTAATCTTATTATCAGGGTTGATACAAATACTGAAATTGCTGCCTAGAAAAGTATTTTTAAAGTTATTTGCGTTTTTATAGGAAAGTTATTTGCGTTTGAATAGGAAAGTTATTTGCGTTTGAATAGGAACATTATTTGCGTTTAAATAGGAAAATTATTTGCGGTTGAATAGGAAAGTTATTTGTGTTTGAATAGGACAGTTATTTGTCATTGTTATATTGTGGTTATCTTCCCCGTCCGTCCGTCCTGGCCACTATCTCCTCCTACACTATAGCATTAGGACCTTAAAACTTACACACATGGTAGCTATGAGCATATATGGGACCCTGCACTATTTGAAATTTTGAACTGACCCCGGGGTCAAAAGTTATGGGGGGTGGGGCCCTGTTAGAGATTTTCACTCATGTTTATGCCCCCGGTATGGTGCATCGGCCATAGCTTTTGCAATATTGAAGATAGCAACTTGATATTTGGCATGCATGTGTATCTCATAGAGCTGCACATTTTGAGTGGTGAAAGATCAAGGTAATTCTTCAAGGTCAAACTTTTAAAAAAATCCAAGGGAAGTAATAAGCTTTAAAGGGTCGTAAGCAATGAACCTGCCGAATGATTTTTAGCTCCACTGGCCAGATGCCAGCAGGGCTTATGTCATGGTCCTGTGTCCGTCGTGCGTGCGTCCGTGTTTTACTTTTTCATTGCATATCTTCTTCTCCTAAACTGCAAGTCCAATTGTGATAAAACTTCTCACAAATGTTCCTGGAGTGAACCTCTATAAATTTGTTCAAATTATGCCCCTGGGGTCAAATTTGACCCCGCCCCGGGGGTCAATAAATTGAACATATGCTTATATAAAGCCTATTTTGTGCAAACTTTAAAAATCTCTTGTCCATATTCATTGGGCCTAGTGCTACCACATTTGGTATGTAGTGACATTTAATAGTTCTCAACTTTGTTTGTTCAAATTATGCCCCTTGGGTCAAATTTGACCCTGCCCTGGGGGTCACAAAAATGAACATATTCTTATATAAAGCCTATTTTGTGCAAACTTTAAAACTCTTACTGTCCATAACCGTAGGGCCTAGGGTAACCAAATTCGGTGTGTACTGACATCTAATAGTTCTCTACTTGGTTTCTTCAAATTATGCCCCTGGGGCAAATTTGACCCTGCTCCAGGGGTCACAAAAATGAACACACGGTTAAATAAGGCCTATTTTGTGCAAACTTTAAAAATCTTTTTGTCCTTAACCGTATGGAATAGGGCTACCAAGTTTGGTATGTAGTGACATCTTCTAGTTCTCTACCAAGTTTGTTCAAATTAAGCCCCTGGGATCAAATTTGACCGTTCCCCAGGGGTCACAAAATTGAACATATGCTTATATTGGGCCTATTTTGTACAAACTTTAAAAATCATTTTGTCCATAACCATTGGGCCTATTTCTACCAAATGTGGTATGCATTAAAATCTTAAAGTTCTCTACCAAATGGTTTCAAATTATGCCCTTGGGGTCAAATTCGACCCTTCCCCGGGGGTCACACAAATGAACATATGCTTAAATAATGCCTATTTTGTGCAAACTTTAAAAATCTTCTTGTTTATAATTGTAGAGCCTAGGGCTACTAAATTTGGTATGTAGTGACATCTAATAGTCCTCTACCAAATTTGTTCAAATTATTCCCCTGGGGTCAAATTTGACCCTGCCCCGGGGGTCACAAAAATGAACATACGCTTAAACAAGGCGTATTTTGTGCACAGTTTAAACATCTGTCTGTCCATAACCGTATGGCATAGGGCTACCAAATTTGGTATGTAGTGACATCTAATAGTTCTCTACCAAGTTTGTTCAAATTAAGCCCTGTAGTCAAATTTGACCGTTCCCCAGGGGTCACAAAATTGAACATTGGGCCTATTTTGTGCAAACTTTAAACATCTTTTTGTCCATAACCATTGGGCCTATTTCTACCAAATGTGGTATGTATTAAAATCTTAAAGTTCTCTACCAAGATTTTTCAAATTATGCCCCTGGGGTCAAATTTGACCTTTCCCCGGGGGTCACAAAAATGAACATATGCTTAAAAAAGGCCTATTTTGTGCAAACTTTAAAAATCTTCTTGTTCATAATTATAGAGCCTAGGGCTACTAAATTTGGTATGTAGTGACATCTTATAGTCCCCCTCCAAATTTGTTCAAATTATTCCCCTGGGTTAAAAGTTGCCACTTAACTTGAAAAGTCAGGGAATTTTGATTTTTTTTCAAGGTCAGTGAAAAGTCAAGGAATTTAAAAAATGGTCAGTGAAAAGTGAAATTTTAGAAAAGTCAGTGAAAAGTCAGGGAAAAAACACTTTGGGTCGATGCTTAAGTTAATTTTAGTGGCTATGGTAATCTTCAGGTATCATTAGTTGTAGAAGATTCAACAGTATATTTTTTATTTGAAATGTTTTGACTATTTCTATGTTCATAAAACATTAGCATGTGTAAAGCATGTTCAAAAATGTAATCATTGGTACTAAGTTCAAACAGTTATGTACATTTATAAATACTATTATATGTAGATTTATTTCTATTAATATTTCCCATTAACCATACTCATATGTATTGCCTATGCTTGTGTCTAGATGTTAAAGTATGATTATAGTATGTGATGGATATTGTATATGGACAGTTTTTTGTCATAGGTGTTGTGCTACTACTGTATTGCCAAAACTAACATCACACTCTCTACCTATAAAAGTATGTTTTGTTCATAGATTTTGAGACATAATCCAGGTTTTTTTGGGGGTTGTGTGGGATGGGGCCTTTAGCCCTTACATGGGGGAAATTTTTGCGCGCAATTTTCCACTTATGGGGAAAAATTGTGCACGTATTTTACTTAATGGGTAAAAATTTTAATAGTCTTACATTACCGTTACATGGGTTAAAAAAAGACTGTTATTTTCGTCACAGATCAATGTTTCTGGTTAATTTACATTTCATTTGACAATCTAACAGTTGCATTACCCTGTTTTTCTTCCCCTTTAACATTTTCCAATAATGCATCCATGTCCTCCTCTGTCAATAACTGGTCTGGCCCTGACATTTAAACATTAAATAAAGTGAATGTTCAAACGTTTTAAATACACTTTAAATATTTAACATGTGAACTTATCAACCATAGGATGTTGACAGCAATTGATGGGGTGGGCTAAATAAAAGACCTGACAAGTACAGTATATAATTTTGCAATCAAGCTGTATCTCAATCAGTGATAATTTTTCATTTTAAACCAATGAGTTTTTAAAGTGAACTTGTGCTGAAACAATGAGCTTTTTCCAAAGCAATTAGCTATTTGGTTTTAATTTAGTAATACACAAAACTTTGAAACATCAACGAATGTTTAATGAATCATAAACATTTCAATTTCTAAAAGAAACTGTTATACCTAAAAACTAGCATGATGCTACATGATTACTACTTTTCTACATCGTCTTATTCAATCTTATAGTTCACGCACAAAGCAGAGAGCCAGTATGAAACGCAGATACAATTGACGTAGTACACATATAGCTGGTGTTACAGTAAAAATCACCTTTTGCGTTCCGATAAAATGCGGAAAATTTCGGGCCGTGTTAAGTATTGACAAGTATCTTCCTACGGCATGTACGGGATGGGAACCATAATTGGATGGATACAAAACTGTGTTTAGTCCAATTTTGAGCGACTTTGTTTGTAAAATTCAATTCTTTGGAACTGTTTTATGGAGGGGAAAAGCTTCGGCTGGGGGAATTTTTCGGTCCGAATAGGGGAATCAACAGCCTAGTTTGCTGGGGGAAGACGCCGATATTAGGAAAAAAACACTGTAATCATATTATGTGGTGGTTGTACATGCATAACTTTTTATCCCCCGCCATAGGCGGAGGGATATTGTTTTGGCATTGTCCGTCTTTCCGTCCTTCTGGAGCCATATCTTGGAAGTGCTTTGGGGGATTTCATTGAAACTTTGTATGAGTATATATATATATATATATATATATATATTATATATATGGCTATGAGGATGATGCACGCCAAATGGCATTGTACACCATCTGCTAATAAAAGAGTTAAGGCCCTTTGTATCGTGAAAAACTGATTTTGTGTGTGTCCGGAGCCATCCATGTCTTGGAAGTGCTTTGGTGGATTTCATTGAAACTTGGTTTGAGTTTCAAGAAGCATATTGGCGGGGGATATCAATTCAACTAATTTGCATGTTTATCTTTGGTTTTGTGGAATTTACTATAAAGCCTTGCATCATGCATTGTTTAGTGTACAAGTAGTACTACTTTGTTATATGGCAAATATTTTATGTGAAAGAATAAAATAAGCATTAAATGGGTGGATTTGGTCTGCTTTGTGGGGAGGAGGAGGCCGAATATGTCGCGAAATTAGTCAGTGAAAACCAAGATATAGTCAGGGAAAAGTCAGTGAAAAGTCAGGGAAATTTATTTCATCAGGTTGGTGGCACCCCTGCCCGGGGGGTCACAAAACTGAACATATGCTTATATAAAGCCTCTTTTGTGCAAACTTTAAGAATCTTCCTGTCCATAACCATTGGGCCTAGGGCTACCAAATTTGGTATGTAGTGACACCTTCTAGTTCTAATTATGCCCATGGGGCCAAGTTTATCCCTTGAAGGCTCCCATTAAAAAGTTGTTCAAGAAAATTTGATTCATCAAAAAACAAAACGTAAGGAGAATCCAACTTAAAAAATGATTTATCTATTAAAAGTATATTCTAACGATGCCGTGAACTATCCCCGTGTTTATAACATGACTGCCGCTAAGTCTATTACTAGCAACCTATAAGAGAATAGATCAGATATCTTATTTCAATATATGGCAATCCTAGTATTTTTTCAAAAAACAAACATGACAGGTAACCATCGTCAGATGGAAAAAGTAAAGGAAAGTTAGGTCAAGCTTTCAAGATATCAAGTTTGTTATTAAATCTCTTTAAACCTCACGCCATATGCAAGTAGTGTTGCAATGATCGCAGCATCTTGATGAATTATAATTCAATTTTTTTGTCTCATAAACATTTACTTTGCTTAACAAACAACCTCTACAAAGTTAACATTCCTACTGCCTTTCGGCACCTCATGAACCTGAAAAACTCGTAACTTGATGTTTCCTCAGGCAAATATCTTCTTTGCACAATAAACAATTTCTTCATCACGTTAACAAGCCTGCTACACTCACCAATGCCTCAAGAATGAAGTAAAGTTCAGGTGATCTACGTTATTAGGTATTTTGCATATGCCATGAACTATATAAGTAACAGAAACGTTGAAACCTACAAACACTTTTTGGAATTTTTAAAAAAGATCCATGATTTAATGAAGGAACTTTCATTAGTCTTGTAGAACATGCGTACATTTGATCTTCAGCATCTAAAAATGTGTGAAATAGAAAGAACGACAATATCTTTTGGAGAGATAAATGTACCTACGTCATAAGCAAAGGACCTGTGCGACAATTCCCGGGCTTTTAGTCTTTTTTTAGATAACACCGTAGTAACGTTTTCCATATATAAAAATGCTTACCCTCCCTTCCAACTTTAAGCGCCCAGTGGGACGAGGGATAGAAAGAGAAAGCCACATGCTTGAGTACATTTCAACCCATGCGCATTGCACGCTTTTTTTCGCATAAAAACAGTGGAGCGATACAGGGCCATCATAGCCCTCTTGTGTTTTTTTTTATAAATCAAAGCGACGCAGGAGGGGCTTGTGTTTCTGACAAACACATCTCTTGTTTTATGTTATTTTACATTAACTCCTTCATTTCTATCCCGATTTACTTCCAATTGATACTGAACATCTCGTATGGCAATACGGTCAATCTTAACTATGCATGGTCCCATTAACAACCCTGGGGTGCCCCCTGGGTCAAACATGCGGCGTGGGGATATGCGTCGGCCTCTGCTGCGTCATTTTGGGTTTATATTGCAAGTGCTTCTAAACGTGATGATATATGCAACAAAAAATATTATTTAAATCGTGCGTGTTAATCTGTTAGACCTTTGATTCAGAATGCCTGATGTGCCATATTAAATCCTTTAACTACCAAAATGTCATTTATTACATCTGTTTAATATCCCCGAAATACATTAAATTATGTTTTTGTTACCAAGCAATGTTATCAATGGATTAAATATATACATTACTTTATAACGACAAACATCTGTAGAGGTCCATTAGAAATGTTTTCAGCAGTTTTTATATTTTTCAAGTATAATGCGAGTGTGGCCGTGCAACTTTTCAATTGTACACTAAACGCCTTTTTTCTCAGAAGTATACTGTAAATTAGAACAACATACGTGTTGTGAGTGATCCATATTTTCTTGATTGCCTTTTAAAATTTAAATTTCATTTACAAAATAATGGAATCCTGTTCTGAGATTCTTGGATGTTTCTCTCAATCTGATATTTACATATTCTTGATTATACACGACTGGTTTCAATTTCATATACGCCATGTACAGACACCAAGCTCATATTTTGGGACATTGCTAACATATTTGGAAGTTGGACGTTTGTGAAACGCATATTTTATTTTGGTTACTAAAGGAGATATAAAGCAATGCCTGATTTACTGGACTTTGATATACCTCACTCTTTGCAGTTAATGTATATATCATTATTGTTGTGTTATCGGGTTGTTTGCTCAAGTTTCTTGTGCCATATTTTATTAAATAAATAACTGTGTCAATGTTAATTCAATTTGTTATTTTTGTTATTGTCCAACGGTCCTCAACAATGATATGGTCAAAATTAACGTTAAACAACTTGTGGACGTTATTGGTATTTCTGAGTTTGAATACATTGTAAAGGGGGGTATAGTGGTTGTCTGTATAAGCCTATTCACAGACATAAACTTTTCCAAAGGCATTCTTCTACACGAGAGATTTTTATGCCCCCGGATCGAATGATCGGGGGGTATATTGATTTTGGCCTGTCTGCCTGTCATTGTGTGTGGAAAGGTCAAGGTCATCCTTCAAGTTCAATGGTAAACAAAAAATCAAAGCGGCGCATTAGGGGGCATTGTGTTTCTGACAAACACATCTCTTGTTTACATTTTACATTCAAAATTAAACAACTAATGCCCTTTGGTATGTTAGACAGCCTCTGGCATCGGGAATATTAACATAAACCTTAAAGAGACCTTTCCACGTTTAGGAAAATTGACAAAATGGAAAAGAATAGTTTCAGATTTGCAAATTTCGTTGTAGTTGTTTTATTTGCGAGGAAACAACAATACTGAAAATTAACCATGCTCTTAAATACCCAGTATATGCATCTTTTGACGATTTTAAAACATGGAAGTTACATGTATGAAGCGTTACAAAGGCGAAACGATTGAAAAATTTAGAGAGTGCTGTCTTTATCTTTATATTTCATGACACTACCGGATTGATTATACAAATTGTAAAACAAACTCATCAGACGAGCAACAGATATAAATTATTTCCTGGGCACATTAAAGTCTCATTGGCCACCGTGCCCTGGTTTCCTTCCCGGGCAGTAAGGGTAAATTTGGACCTAATTTGGCTAAAAAATAATATTCTCCCTTGAAAGGTCACAGGGGAAGGTCAGAATTTAATGTTGTGGTGAAGACGTGTAGACGACCTGTAAATAAACTCTTTATTAACACACGATTCTCTGTCAGTACGGATGGCCGAGTGGTTTCAGCGTTAGATTTTTTTTCTCAAAGAGTCAGTGGTTCGAGCCCAGGTTTGAACATTTGTTCTTGCTTTAATTGTATTCTTGCTTAATACTGGAGCTTTTTTTCAATGTTTACATTTATCAATTTTAAGCATGTAATGACCACATTCAAAACATGTCAAATTCCGTAAACAAGCCCCTGGTCGACTGAACAAAGAAACGGACTTACATCACGGTATAATTTTATTTTATATTGAATATAATTGTCACATAACATTATCGTATTGGAAAAGCAAATGGTTAATAAGTTACGGCACATATTTGTATACTTGTCTTAACCTACAACAAGAAAATAATTCGTAAGCAAAATCCTACAACCAGGAAGATACTAGACATATGTTTCAGGTGAGGTTAAAGACAACAAATTTAAGAGTATTTAGGTTAGCATCACTTTTATATAAATCTTGTTTACGGAGGTTCCGGAGATAACCGATCTGTCACGACAAAAAGCTAGGGAAAAAGTAATTCGGAACCACAGCTAGTCCCATGAGATAGTATTTAAAGCTGCCCGATAAAATACTTGATGTCTTACATCTAACAGGTATAGTTCTTGTAGTTACATTTTGGGTATTTATTTGTTGTTTGTATTTATTTTACTAAGTGCGGCAATTTATAGTAAAGACTTGATATTAGTTTGGTTTTGATTTTATTGTAATGATTAATAATATCATATTGTTAAACACTACAGGATTGCTTGGTATGTCAATAATTTAATAGAATGTATTATTACTGGACCGCAGACTCGTATATAATATCCGACATTTAACTGATATTCTTCTTATTATTAGTTAGTTATATTTCTGGATTTTACTGTATAACTATTTTATTTCAAAATTACACATACTATTATAATAAACTGTGCATGCAAATTCACGTTTATAATATTTTAAAATTATTATAAAAATTTTCTTTCATATTACAGAAACAAAACTTGGACCGCCTTTTAAGACCGTTGGTTTTGAATTAATAACCTCAACCACCAGGCAAGGAATTTATTTAATAGTTACCGTAAAACGCAGAAACAGAATAAACATTTGACGTATGAATAAGAACACAATTGGTACACAAAATAAATAATAAATATCATAACATCATGCAAAAGAGCCCAAGTCTGCAATAGACGTAAATCCGTAGTAAGACCGACCAGACAATATTGACCTGAAGTGCAGTTAATGGACTTTGAACTTATGCAATTCCAAATCGACAAATCTGCGTAGACAAGTATAAAACATAAGCAACACTTTAAGTTGTTTAAGTTTTGGGCAAATGTCCTGTTCTGTACTCCACATCTTTAAAAAATGACGCTATTGTTAAGGGACTTTTCTTTTATATCAACCAATACGATGGAAGAGTGTTTAAATTTTTGCCCTTGAAATCAATAAAAAGACAGTTACGCCACAAAAACAATATATTCATTTTAAACAAATAATCGAAATATCATTATTAATAAATATATACATATAATCATAAAGTCACAACTTATACTGCAATTGGTATCGATTATGACGTGAGTTTAAATGCATTAAATTACATGTATATTGTTATACATTGTGTATTTAACATTTGTGTACACCAATTATACAAAGAGACTGATCGTGGAAAAACCGGGTTAAAATTAGATACAAAAAGCTCAGCATTTACTGTCCGCCTAGTTGGATACACCAATATAAATGAGCACCTGTTATTCGATTATGTTTTGGTGCGAAAGCCCCCACGACATCTTCAATATTTCGAGAACATCGTCGAGCCCTGCACACACCCCACCCCTCTGACCACCATTTGGTATCATGTCTATGAACTCCAGTACACGTGTACTTTAATGTTTGACAGTAGCCGGATGGACACTTTTGACAGGGTTGGCAGGGTTGTTGTTTAGAGCAATCGTCTCGGCGACGCCGTTATTCTCCTGTCGTCTGAAACAACCAGAGAACGCGCTCCAGAGCGTGATGTAAATTGATCCGTAAATTACTGCGTTCACGAGCGGGTTGCAGTACGCCACAATCAGCGCCCAAATAAGCGCCGACGATGGAATGTAGTTCAAACCTTTAGTGACGTCATATTCCACAAGCACGACGACAGCAAACATTTCGCATTGTGTTCGATTTCAGTATGAAATGACAAATGATTGAATTGCTGAACACTAAGAGAATTGACAATACGAGCATGAAACTGGCCTCAAGTGCATTAGCAGCTCCCCAGTCCCTGTGGAACTCTTAGTAAAAAGTAAAATATGACCTCATGTGCGACCCATTCCCGACACAAATATAGGACCTTCCCATCTCAGTCCCGCTGCACGACATCGTTGTCTTACACCTATCGATGTTACAAAACTATTCCAAACATGCCGATAGGAAGGTTCTTTACAGGCGTATTTATCTTGCTGCAATTACATACTCTATATGTTTAGATTTCTCAGTTTTAATTATTAAGTTTTTCTTACCTATGGGTTAGATATTAACATATTCATTTACACTTCGAGAAGTCTTTTTCTAATTACACACCGAACGAGTTCCTTTACAATATTCATATCCACTATGAAAAGCGATGACCTTATTAAACTTATTCCTATATAATTAGTTTTCTATTTAAAACACAACTAGATTATTACAGAAGCAGCGGTCTACACTTGCTACTTTAATATAGACTTAAGACATCTAAACAGTTTTGAAAGTCTTTGCACTGTGCGTGAAACCACAAACACAATCCTCCTTTATCACTGTATTGTAATTATTCGTAACATTATATTGGTAGTGTGTACAAATATATTTCCATACAGTGATACTAAACATCTTCAAGTTATAAATGTTAACCACTTTGAATTATTAAATAACAAGAAATATTACACCTCAGAGATATTGGTCCTTTTATATCTATATGAACAGTTTTAGTCTGTAAAATGCGATAGAGAAACCTAAGAGTATAATATATGGACCGGTCACTATTTTTTGTATATGGACCGTTCGGGGTTACACAACTAAATGTGCACTGTATTGAAGTGTTTTATTGAACAGCATTGACACTATTTCAGCTTTAACAAAAGTAAAATAACAGACTTAATTTAGAATAAACGACACGCTTACCACAATGCCAACATTAATACAATGTTTATAACAATAAAGTCGAAACGATATTCACTTCCATTTTCTATTCTTCCATTCCTTTATCGAAACTTATTTTAAATCACACTATTTTATTGTATTCCTATTGAAGTTTACATTGTATATGATAAATACACAATCCGAAATTCGTTTTGCATTCGTTCGATGCCTTAAACAAATAACTAACTGTTAAAAAAACACCACATCCGACATGTCCTTAACATCCAGAGAATTTAGCTTAAACTCGAATGTTTCGTCAGAGAAACTACGTCACACGATATACGTCATCGTTTGCGCATTCAGTTGCATTAAAAATAAAAGTACGGAAAGCCGGTACAGCACTGTACAATGATACAGGGGACACTCTTTGGTGTAATATTAGAAATAGTAAACTCCACTTCGGTCCCAATGGCATTATAGTGACCAGCCAGGCAGCCAATAACTGTACATGGACCTCAGCCTACGGCTTCGGTCCATATACAGTTGGTGGCTGCCTGGCTGGTCACTATAATGCCATAGGGACCTCAGTGGTGTTAACTTTTTCTTAAAGAGACGTCAATATTTCGTGCAAAACGCCCACAAGCGCGATGTTCACAAATGAGACAAAACATACATGTATTATCTGACTATAAAAGTTGACGTAAGCATGTGAGACATTTTACTGTGCGTGCAAATGGACTCACTTGTAAGAGCGGATGGATGTCAATAAAAGAATATTTCAAGTATGGAAGACGTGTTTCGTGTTGTTGTTGTTGAATAGTGTTGATTGACTCTTAAATGTACGTTAACGGTTCGACATCATACCAACCCCAATTATTAATGTACATATTATTTTATCCTTCGTTACTTAATATTGTCCTAGGATCTTTGTTTAGTCGGGGACCATACATGCAATGCACAATGCAACAAAATCTCATCAATAATTTGAAATTAATTTATTTTGTTATCGTATTCACATATTTAGCTTTATTGACATGCTGATGTCCTGGATAAGCTTGTTAGCATTAGATGTTAATTAATACACTGTCCGTTTAAATTAAGAGCAAGATTTTTCTTCTTGAATCGTAATAATTTACGTTGCTTTGATTCCGCGTTAAAAGCAATTATGAAAAATGTAATTCCTTAATATTTGTATCGGTAGATCAGTTCAAGTCCTTCGCATTACGCAAAGTGTTAAAGCTGTGTCTCGGATGAGCATGTAGTGAGTGCGTGTTTCGGTTAATACACAGGCTTGACTGGTCAGAGCTTCGTGCAGGCTAACATCTTTAGTCAAAGGCTTAGCCTGTCGTTAAAAAACAAACGTAGCAATATATTCTATAATAAAACGGTCGGGGCTTTTGGTTGCATTGATTCTAGCAATCTTCATCAAGCTTCTTATGGGTTATATTTGCAGAATTCCTAATCTTTGATCAATGGAGTCGCTAGTAATCTATATTTGACAAGTTCCATTACATAATAACGAATATGTATGCATACCTCAAACACTACCACCCCAACACAATTTATTAAACTCACGTCTGCTTGGAAATTTGTTTCATTGTATGTAGAGCATGACTTTGGTTCAGTACATTGTAAACGAGGTTCTGAATATAATAGTCCATCATAGTTATAAAGTAATAAATAAAGTTCGATCACTAACTGTCCCACTTATTCACTGGTAAAGAGTTTATCACTCGGTCACTTTGCAATGTTGACTTTCTTAAATTTAAATACTACCAGTACAATGTTTATTTGCATGATTTCGTACCAGACCTCAAATCTTGTATAAGGTAATAAACCATGTGAACGTATGTGAAACATCATAAACACGGTATTTAGTGGTCTACATGTATTCTGCTTAATGCCATTCTTGTGTTATTTACTTGCATATGTGTTCTGGTAAAGATCACTGAATGTTTGTGTCTTTCATATGCTGCAGAAACATTGTATCGTAAGGGCGTCTTAAGTCTAACGTTAAGTCCATTGATAAAGCTTCTTTTTGAGTATTATTAAAAGTGCGTTCAGACTTATACCTGCTTATTGCAAAATTTACATGTTTTTTAACAATAAATTTATTCCTCTCCATTTACAATCCTTGTTTTCTTAAGTGCCTTTGACATTATTGCTAATGAAAATAACGTGTGATTTATGGTTTTATTGCACTTTCTGGCACGGAATTGCTTTATAAGATTACAGGGAACCAATAAAAATGAATTTAGTGCGCAGATTACTATTTGCGGATGACAACTCTTCATAGGCTCTATATTTTCCGGGATGAAGACTTCTTTTGTCGGAAAGATTTTAGCCTCTGAGTTTGTTTTCACGAAAGTACATGCCACACGAAAGTAAGTGTATTACCTTTATAATTAACCACGATGAATCAAAGCTGTAAACGACATGCGTATGTGCGTGTGTAAAGCGATCGTGCTGTTGCGTACTTGGTAGGTTCATTGTTCGAGGACTCGTAAGCATCACTGCGTATACATTTTAAAGTGGCATTGCCACCTTTTGGTTAATTGACAAAGTTAGGAAAACAATGTTTCAGATTCACAAATGTTTGTTGTAGTTATGATATTTGTGAGGAAGCAGTAATACTGAACATTTACCTTGCACAAAATACCCTTTATATTAATCTTTTGACGATTTAAAAACCTGAAAATGATAAAGCTTTGTAACGCAAAACGATTGAATAATTCGGAGTGTTCTGTTATTGTCGTTATATTTTGTGAAACTACGATGATTACTTTAATAAAATACAAGAGATTGCCAAGCAACATGGTCCCCTACCGGTGAATCTCCACCATTGTCAGCATTATATATATATATATATATATATATATATATATATATATATATATATATATATATATATATATATATATATATATATATATATATATATATATATATATATATATATATATATGTTGACATAGCAACCAGAATTCTTGACATAGGAACACAATGAAATGAAATGCATAATCTCCATATTTCCATCTATCCATGTTTCAAGTTTCATGAAAAAATATGAAGAACTTTTAAAGTTATCGCAGGATCCAGAAAAGTGTGACGGACTGACAGACAGACTGACAGACAGACAGACTGACATACAGACAGACAGAGCGCAAACCATAATTCCCCTCCGGTTTCACCGGTAGGGGACACAAATGTATGACCACGGATGGCCGAGTTGTCTAAGCGACTTTTACTCCAGGGGTCAGTGTTGGAGCTACGGTGGCATAGAGGTGACATTTACTTCTCTTTTTTTTAAATTGCTCTCCTCTTTTTTTCTTTCTCGTGGCCACGAGTTAGCTATGTCGTGGCCACGAGTTAGAAAAAAGAGGAGTGTAAAACTAAATAAAAGCGGCGTACAATTAAAAAAAGAGCGGTGCTACTCTTTTTTTAAATTGCTCATTCTTTTTTCCTATCTCGTTACCATGCCCAAAATATCCATTATATGCGTACAGAATATTTACACATGTTGCGCAAAATTTGATTGGCTGACTAACTTGGGATCTCGAGATAGCGAAAATTCTCCGCTCTTTATTTTAATTGTACGCCGCTTTTAGCTATTTCGTGGCCACGTGATAGAAAAAAAGAGGAGTGCAAAACTAAATAAAAGCGGCATACAATTAAAAAAAGAGCGGTGCTTCTCTTTTTTTAAATTGCTCTCCTCTTTTTTCTATCTTGTGGCCACGAGTTAGCTATGTCGTGGCCACGAGATAGAAAAAAGAGGAGTGCAAAACTAAATAAAAGCGGCGTACAATTAAAAAAAGAGCGGTGCAGTAAATAAAGGCAGAGTTCATTAAACAAAAGAGGAGAGAATTTTCGCTCTCTCGAGATCCCGAGTTAGTCAGCCAATCAAATTTTGCGTAACATGTGTTAATATTCTGTACGCATATATATAGCTGGTCAAAGCAGGCAAGGCTCTGATATAACATAACATACTAGTAGTAGTAGTAGTAACAGCAAAAACAACAACAACAGCAGCAGTAGAAGTAGTAGTAGAAATAGTAGTACAAATTGTAGTATGCTATTTTATATCAGAGCCTTGCCTGCTTTGACCAGCTATATATATGCGTACAGAATATTAACACATGTTACGCAAAATTTGATTGGCTGACTAACTCGGGATCTCGAGAGAGCGAAAATTCTCTCCTCTTTTGTTTAATGAACTCTGCCTTTATTTACTGCACCGCTCTTTTTTTTAATTGCACTCCGCTTTTATTAAGTTTTGCACTCCTCTTTTTTCTATCTCGTGGCCACAACAAAGCTAACTCGTGGCCACGAGATAGAAAAAAGAGGAGAGCAATTTAAAAAAAGAAGAAGTGAATGTCACCTCTATGCCACCGTATGGAGCCCAGATAAGTGTTAGTATTTTTTCTTTCTTTAATTTGACTTTTTTACTGGAGCTTTTTAGATCCAATGTTTACATTTATCAATATAAAGCATTTAAAGACAAACTGCAATACATTCCAAAATCTGTGAAAAGGTCCCTTTAAAATGCAACAAAAGTTTGTTGCAGTTTGAATCATAAACTATTTCACAACAAAAATGTGTCGATCATTTGGTCAAGATATTAAAATACACTTTTAGTTTAAAAACTGTTTCTAAATGAGAATGTGCAAATTTTTCGCTTCAAAATGATGCTTAAAGAGGCCTTTTCACGTTTGGGTAAATTGACAAAATTGAAAAAGTTGTTTCAGATTCGCAAAGTTTCGTTTCAGTTATGATATTTGTGAGGAAACAGTTATACTGAACATTTACTATGCCCTAAATTAGCCATTATATCAATAACCCCGAAAATTATAAAGCTTTGCAACGCGAAACGATTTAATAATTTGGAGAGTAATGTTGTTGTCGTTATATTTTGTGAAACTACGATAATTACTTTATAATGTATAAAATACATACGTCTGTATATCCGGAAGGATGGCCGAGTGGTCTAAGTCGTAGACTTTTTACTCCAGAACCCCAGGGTTTAATGGTTCGAGCCCTGCTGAGTGTTACCTTTTTTTCTTTTTGAAATTGTAATCTTGATTTTTTGCTTGAGCTTTTTATATCCAATGTTTACATATATCAATATAAAGCATTTAATGACAAACTTCAAAGCATGCCAAAATCTGTAAAAAGGCCCCTTTAACTCGTTTACCACCCGACTAAAGCAAAACCCGAACGACTCTCGCAGATAGGCGTGTCTCTGCAGTAAGTGCGCTGGCCGTTCGAACGCTTGCAGTGAACAAGTGATTTAGTGTTCGTTTGGACCACTCATTGTTTCAGAATGATGACCACTGGCTTACAAAAGCAAAATTAATATCGCGATCTCGCATCATAATCTTTTGAACTCCAATTTGCCGAGCTGTGTTATTAATATACGTGTTTTGTGACTTGCAGGCAGACTTGTAGCCAGAGACAAAATAAAATACCGGCACACGAACGAATTAACCGAACATAAATTTGCTTAATTTAACTTACTTTTAGTGCAGGGACATTTTTCTACACAAATAGCCTGTAACTAAAAGTCCACACATATCTCGGTGTTTAACTGCCCCGAGCAAATGTCAAAAACTGCCGACATCTTTGATTAATATAAATGAAATATTGCAAATCGCCAAGTGGAATTTGCTTTACTTCATTTTGCTTCATGCCTTGCAACATGCTCATGGCCTATCGCTGTCCATTTGAAGGCATAAATCAGAATTGCGAGTATGTATTATATTTTGAAATTTACAAACTATAACGACAGATGCAATTCACGTTCAACAAAAATGTTAAAAAGAAGTAACGAATAATACAATGCAATAATCCTATGTAATACACAAACATGCAATTGTTATGTGTCAACATGAAATTGTTTTTAAGAAATATGCAATCGTCACTTAGCAACATAAAAAGACTGGCAAACATTCCCTTTCATATGATTGTAACTGGTTTTAATGCTTAGTTTAACCCTATTTATTTTAGCTCGATTGCATCGAAAGCCGAAGGTTTATTGAAACGCTATCTGTTCCGTTTCCTGGGTAGAAATAGTACTTGGTGTCTTCAGTTGAGATGAAATGAATGCTACCACAAGGGGGATCGAACCGATGACCTCCCGATCGCTAGATGTACACCATATACGCTACGCCACTGCGACTGTTAATCATTAAAAGCCTTACATGCTATGAACCAACACTCATTTCATTTTATTTTCAAATGGTTGTATGAGGGCATGATCCCCATCGGCTCTTGGCACTAGCTTTATAACGTACAGTTATTCTGTTAGTCTCTTTATATTCGGTGAGCATACTTTTAAAGAGTTTTTTTAATATAAATTCATGTAGAGGCTTTTAATAATGTTGTTTTGTATGTTTTATTACCATTTCCCAAGTGTTAAATATAATAAGTGCATTTTATGCATACATGTTCAATGATTCTCTGGTAATGACATGTGTGTTCATAATGTAGTTTACATGTTTGCTCTCGCTTTTTCGGTTTAAAGCAATTCATCAAACATCAAAAATGAAATGAATATACTTGTAAAACATTTTGATAAGTTGGCAAAAATGAATGGGTTAAAATCAAATAAAAAATCAAATACATATACAAACATATCTATAAGACGATGATGTATGCACATAGCCTGAATCGAAAGAATGAGTTTTCTCAGATAACATGGCATATACGAATAAGAAAACTCCAGAATACATCAGAAATTTGTGTAATTTTCCCGTAATTATTTGCGTCTTATAACCCCTTCTGATAGTGCTTTCCTCGGGATTACAAATTGGTTACGGTCGTAACATGATGAACGCTTGTTCGGGCATCAATATTTACCGTCTCATTTTCGCCCGGAATTATTTTTCGCCGGCAACACCTGAACACAGCGTTCCAGAGTTGGACAAATACTGACCCGTACATTATTGCATTAGCAAGCGAGTTACCGTAGGCAAATATTACAGCCCAGATCAGTGCGTTCGAATGCATTCCATTCATGTGATTGCTGACGTCATATTCAACAAGCGCAATCACGATAAACAGTGGCAACCACATCGCAATGAAAACTAACACAATGAGAACAAGTGTCCGGACAACCTTCTGTTGTTTACTTTGGCGAGCCGCATTTGTACTGTCCACCTTTTTCGCATTCCTCGAAAAACTGCCGACCGCTCGCCTGGACTTCCAGAACGTTTGAAATATTCTGTAGTAGCTGATAGTGATGATATTCACGGGTATGAAGAAACAGAAGAGAGCGATGAGGGCCGTATAAATGATTGGAAAGTGTCTCTCCCTGGGCCAGTCTAACGTACAAAACTGGACGACTTGCGAGTTTCCTGTAACGCCTTCTTTAACCTCGAAGTAAATGGCAAATGGAAGAAAGAACAGCAAGCTTACTATCCAGATTAAAGAGCAAATTCCAACCAAATGCAATTTCCTGAGTTTTCTGCTTGAAGAGACTCCAACTCTGATGTTCACATAACGGTCAATACTGATTGCCGTCAACGTCCAAATCATGACCACACCACAAACGTTCATCCAGTACATGAGCACCCTGCACATACCACCCTCTAGCGTCCAGGTTCCGTGTACTCTGACGTAGGCGACAAACGGTGCAGATAGACAAAATGCTATGTCCGCCAATGCCAGATTACATACTAAGACGTTGGTCACAGTCCTTGTTGTCTTAGACTTTAAAATGAAGACACAAATAACCAGATTACCAGGCACAGACATAATCGCCAGAATAAGCATAACGACGGCTTCTAGAACACCCTCCCCGCCCCAGTTCCTATTGAACTGTGAATAGAAAGTGAAAAATGACTTCGACTGTGAACCATTTCCGATGCAGATAAACGATTTGCCCATTTGATCCCCGGAGCAAGCCATGTTTCAATCCAACTCTTATTGGTTATAAGACCGATAATATAAATGTATTTGACAGGTACTCCATAAATAATTCAAAGTGTCTATACTGTGTAAATCGTTGCAACACTAAACTCACATTTCCAAAACACAGTGATCGAGTGGAATAAACTTGAAAATAGTGCAGTGCGCGCTCAAACAGTTGACAGCTTCAGGTCGACTGTCCCACATTGGGATTAATCACCCTCTCTCCCGTTGCGAAAGGCTTTGCAACGTACACATCCAGAGAGCGTGTTCGTTGCCTTTTTAATAGTCACACATAATACAAATACAGATTTCCGAGGGAGCTGTATACTTAATATGGCTTGAATTTTTCATTTATCCCCACTGCAAAGTGGTAAATATCAATTTTCAAATTGGAAAGCACTTCACACAAACGGGTTTGCTAATCTAATTATGGTATAATACCATTCATGGATAGATTGCGACTTCAATAAGAGACTTCCGGTTCTCCGGAAGACATTTAAGCAACTTCCGGTCAATCAGGATATTTATATTTGTAAGAACTTGCGATCAACACTAAGAATCGATTTTAATAAATCGCAAAACTACTTAGGTGGCGTTTACCGAGGGATAATGATGTCCAATATTTATTTTCTGTAAAGTTTTCAATATTTAGGTATTAGAACGCAAGACGGATATTAGATTCTAAGGGTACTGTGCACATAAAAACAAGTGTATAAAACCATAAATGTTTTACATGTTGTTCACGTGATATAATGATATAATATTTTATAGAGACTTGTTCACAATGTGATGAAAAGGCGATGTTCAAAATAATTGTCAGATTTTAAAAATCAGAATGTATGCATTATTTTTAAACAAGCGAAATAAACGTTCTTAAGTAATACAAATGTGTAAATGTTGGTTTATTAACGGATAAACATCGTTCCAAATCGGTAATATAATAGAGCGTTAAAAACGTTAAGAACTAATATAGCGTTCATGTGTCCTTGAACTTTTCCAAAGCCTGCTATATGCAGTTTGAGCGCATAAACTTTTGTTTCAGAATTCCATTGTTTGAATATCGAAAAAGGCAATACGCTATGCAACTTTTGTCTTGATATTATAATTAATAAGGATTATTAAAGGAACGTGTTCACAGATGTTCGTTTTTATAAAAATTGTTATTAAATATGTTTACTTACTCATCTATTATGTTTCATAGTACTAATTGTAATGACACGTAAAAAAAGTTGAATAAAACCTTTGGCGATTCCCTGGAGTCGAACCCGGGTCCTCTTGAAACAAACGCATGCACGTTACCACTGCGACACATGCACATAGACTCATTTGTATATGTCGAAACATAACCTCTATAGCACTGTACCCGTTAATACAATTGTTTCCAAATCAAAGTATTTTACTAAGTTACTAAGATCTAAGTAATCCTGAACCCGGTTGCCGTTTAGAAATAAATTATTTGAGCTCTTGGTTGTATAAGATATCAGTAAAGCGATATCATGTTATGTAAGTGAAATCTATTAAAAACCCATATTGTACTAAGCCTATGTACATAACTAATTGGATAGTTTATCAATCGTGAATTATCCAATGTATGTCATGCATGGTATGGTCTATTATATTTTGAGCAACGTTTTCTAATGCACCTGCACGACTTCTGTATCAACTTTTATTTATGAATATAAGTATATTCATTATTATCTTCTGTAGTGTGTTGTCGCATTTAATGTCCAGTGTAACACATAGGCGAACAAGATGATAACGAAATTGCCTAATGTGCTGATACAAAAGCTAAAAACGCCCGTTATATCGCTGGTGAAAATGTGCATCTTTGGTTGAACATCTATATTTGAAATTGTCAAAATCCTAAAACATGTTTATGGTCAATTTACCTTAAAAAGCTTCAAAAATGATACAAGACGGCATAAGCAGAATTTTTAAACGCTCCCTTAGCATTTTTGATACTTTATTTTGAATTTTGAATTATAGCTGCAATGTCGCATAAAACGGTGAAATTTACCTGCCTTGGCAAGGACGTCGCCATCTTGACTATCACGTGATTACCCCCTCTGGTTACAGACATATTTTGTAAACAGACAAACGAAAAGTGTGTATGAAAAGGATGAAATCTCGAACATGTGTCTAACTGGAAACTAAAGAATTGTTTAAAATCGTTGCTTTCTCTTCGTCAGATGTATACAAAGTTACGTGTCCATGAATGTCAACCGCCTCTTATGAGCGGTATTACATCAGACTATGAGTGCGTGTTTTATGATTTCAAATATTTTTGGTTTTAAATGTGTTCAGTATGATAATACAAAGGTTACAGTTGCTCATCTAATACAATCTCAATATTACTAAGCAATTTTACATGTATTACACACACAAGTTTTCCCGTACACCCAAATTTATACCCCGGCAAAAATGACCATTTCTCAAACGCACATGGCATTCAAAAACCTTTATATCTCAAAATGATTCACGGTGATCCCCCTGTTTATTTTATATTTATTTCAGATACAGATCTATACATTAATCACCATACACACAATTATAGCATTCCGGATATTTTGAAAATTTTCACGAAACGATCAAACATCCTTAATATTTATTATTCCTGTAAATCCGTCCCGAAATCAAGTTCGTAGTTATGACGTAGATAGTGTGGTTAGCATTTCGCATTTTCATCATAATTCCAAGCGACATCAGACTCTTTTCGTTTGTCGCAAATCGTTTTTGAACGGCCACAATTCACCGAAATCTAATAGGGATATATAATAGATATTAGGATACATGAGCATTTGTTTCCCACGTTCGTGTGAATTACTTTGGGGTCGAGTTATATTGCTGTTCAGCATGAAATTACAGCTTTTAGGTCTACTCGTATATTTTACTAGTATCAGTGATGGTGGCACCATCACTATTGCTGTTGGAATAATGATTTGATGGTTTGATAATATGTCATTCCAAATGAATTTACAAAAAGGTCAATTTTTTATTTTTTTTAGTAAATGACATGTTTTTGTTTCAGAGATTTCAACATCAAAACAAACAGAGACAGACATTATCCTATTCACAAAGTTATACACAGCGAGTAAATTCAAGATATAGAGCGATTATTACAGCGAGTAAATTCGAGATATAGAGCGATTATTACAGCGAGTAAATTCGAGATATAGAGCGATTATTACAGCGCGTAAGTTCGAGATATAGAGCGATTATTAATACGATATAAACGCGTATCACGTAATTGCCGATATGGCTGGAAAATGAGCGGTATTTTAACAATTAAAAAAGAATAAAGGGTATAAAACGGCGAAAAATTCAATTTAATTAATACATCGGTCTGAAAATTCATTTAGATAAATTTATGTCGCAAATACATGTAGTTAATAAGTGTGACACGTCTGATTTTCAAATAAGAAAAATATTTAATCACTTGATAGCGGATTTAACTGAACTATCATACACACAGTTTGGTTTTAGTAAAAATGCCAGAAACCGAGTTTGTGTTAAAAAGAGCGTGTATATATTGATCTTTTAATAGAAAAAAACGCGAAATAAAAAAAAATGTATTCACCGGTTTATTAACAAAAAATCTGCCTAAACGATCATCACTGATTGGATTGTGCAGTCCGCACAGGCTTATCAAGGGCAACACTTTCCGCCTAGACTGGTTTCCGTTTAAAAGCGCCGTCATGAAAAAATTGATAAAATTGAAGTATCTTCCCTGATAAATCTTTGCGGACTGCACAGGCTTATCTGGGACGATACTTTAAACACTTGCATTAAGCCCGTTTTCCGCAGGGTTAGCCGCTGATATCGTTTATGTTCGGTTAATGGAGACATTAACGCAGAAAGGATAGATGATCTCAGAAAAGAAGTAGTCATTGCAAGCCCAACAATAAAGAAACAAACGAGCCAGTCCTTGTTCTATACATTTTATTGTTATAAGTCTTTACACAGAAATAATAGATTCTTTGTTTAGAAAAGCTAGTCAGATACATAACGGGTTTCAAAATTTAAGTGATTGCTACAAGCTCAAATTCATTCTTTCCAATTTTAATATTGTTAAGCTGCAAAATTCTGCTACCTTATACTAGATTAAAGTGCAAAATTATGTACCATATTTAGTAATTATCATTATGTTTTATATGTTTTTACCAATGTTAGATAAAAAATTCAGAGACAATTTACATGTTTATTAAACAGGGCAAGCTGTTGGCTTACATACTTCAGAGTGTAGATAAAGTTTGCTCAGAGTCAACTATTTGTGTCTTGTTCTGAGAAAATTGGGCTTAATGCATGTGCGTAAAGTGTCGTCCCAGATTAGCCTGTGCAGTCCGCACAGGCTAATCAGGGACGACACTTTCCGCTTTTATGGTACTTTTACTTTCTAGGAAGTCTCTCCTTGCCGAAAATCAAGTTTAGGCGGAAAGTGTCGTCCCTGAATAGCCTGTGCGGACTGCACAGGCTTATCTGGGATGACACTTTACGCACATGCATTATGCCCTGTTTTCTCAGAACGCGGCTCATTTAGTTAAAACATAACATATTTATATTATTAAGGTCAAAACCAATAATAAATCAAAATTGTCCATATGTTCAATAATGCTGGCTGACCTTGTTGGAAATACATGTAGGTGAATCTGTTGATTAATACTTACATCTATAGATAAATACCTACACTATAGTGTAAATATGCACTGTTAATTGACATTATGATCAATGAAAATATCTGAATATCATGGAACAGTGAGATTTTAAATAGAAATAATGTTTTATTGTACAATATTTGAAATCTGATTTTAAAAGGTTAATTTAACATTTTATCCAAGATTAGATTATCACCATTAACCAGTTCACTCATGGTCTGACCATGGCTGATAAAGGCTCTTTTAGGACATTTATTATCTTAGGCGCTAGTGCCACATATACAAATTTCAGTTTTTTAACTGGAAATCTTATGGCACTTTTAGATAAGATTAAGAGTTGTAATCTAACTTTTATAATGTAAAAGGATAGTTTTGTAAAGTGAAATGTATCCTATAATTCATAAATTGCATGACCAATATTATGATTATAATTATGCTTTTAATTTACATTGAACATTGTGAAAATTGTATTATATTGGAAGAGACTATAATAAAGAATAAATATATAAGTCTTGACAGACTTAGAACCGACTCATACATACATTCTAAATAGGCCTATTATTCAGTGTTAATATAACCCGTACAATATGCATATACACAATTGAAAACGTAAGGTTTCATAAAAAATACATACTTAAAATAAGTACAAACAAGTTATTTGAGCTGAAACAAAATATGAAAATTTACTAACAGTGTTAAAAATATATGACATTGCAAAATAAAAATTAAATAGTTTTGGTAAGTTATGTTTGCCAGGACTCCTTTTTAATATTTTCCGATATATTTACTATGATCCTCGTGAATTTGGCGTTGATAATCGAAGCCAATGATTATTAAGATAAATTATACAGTTCCTAATTGATAGCATATTTGACCTGTACATTAACACGTATAATGCGGTCACATCGTATCCATCGAAAGACAAGTACCAATGCAAAGTCAATACCGTATCGTTTTCTTGTTTGAGATTCGAACTGGACATTTTTCTCTATATTTTTGTCTCCTTACAATATTTGTATAGGGATTGAGTACATGAATGAATTTTTGGGCATGATTATGTGTAAACATTCGCATCGGCACCAACATACTTATGAAACTGTTTATATTCATGTACGAATTGACAGAGTCTTACCTCAAATCCAAAAATGATGTGAGAATGCAAATGAATTATTGTGTTTCTTGTACAAACTGCACTCGAATTACAAAACAATTAGTATATAATTAGACATTAAAGGCTTGAAATATTTATTTAAAAAAAACAGTCAACTTGATGTAAAGACGCAATGTAAAAAAAAACAAGCTGAGACGGAATTATGACATTCGTTATACTAAATCTTTACTGATCCACTGTATCATCACACTGCGAGGTTTCTGATGACCTCGAGCCTCTGTGACGCCCATTGTCCTCTGACTCATCTGAATAATCTGAATCATCTGACCCGTCTGCTTACGTCAGGGACCTCATCGTCCGTGTCGGGATCGCCCGCTTCCGGTTGGTAGCCCTTCTCAACGTTGATCGTCAGACGGGGCAAATTTGCTAACAAAGGGGTGACAATAAGAGTGCGATTTAGTTTTCTTGAATAAAATGTGGTAGTAGTAGTAGTAGTAGTAGTAGTAGTAGTAGTAGTAGTAGTAGTAGTAGTAGTAGTAGTAGTAGTAGAAGTAGTAGTAGTAGTAGTAGTAGTAGTAGTAATAGAAGTAGTGGTAGTAGTAGTAGTAGTGGTAGTAGTAGTAGTAAAAATAGTAGTAGTAGAAGTAGAAGTTGTAGTAGTAGTAGTAGTAGTAGAGGAGTAGCAGTAGTAGTAGTAGTAGTAGTAGTAGTAGTAGTAGTAGTAGTAGTAGTAGTAGTAGTAGTAGTAGTGGTAGTAGTAGTAGTAGTAGTAGTAGTAGTAGTAGCAATAGTAGTAGTAGTATAAGTAGTAGTAGTAGTTTTAGTAGTAGTAGTAGTAGTAGTAGTAGTAGTATCAGTAGTAGTAGTAGTAGTAGTAGTAGTAGTAGTAGTAGTAGTAGTAGTAGTAGTAGTAGTAGTAGTAGTAGTAGTAGTAGTAG
This sequence comes from Dreissena polymorpha, assembly GCF_020536995.1. Lineage (NCBI taxonomy): Eukaryota > Metazoa > Mollusca > Bivalvia > Myida > Dreissenidae > Dreissena > Dreissena polymorpha. The sequence continues at coordinate 57,131,603 of NC_068362.1, forward strand.
AAGTAGTAATAATAGTAGTAGTAGTAGTAGAAGAAGTAGTAGTAGTAGTAGTAGTAGTAGTAGTAGTAGTAGTAGTAGTAGTAGTAGTAGTAGTAGTAGTAGAAGTAGTAGTAGTAGTAGTAGTAGTAGTAGAAGTAGTAGTAGTAGTAGTAGTAGTAGTAGTAGTAGTAGTAGTAGTAGTAGTAGTAGTAGTAGTAGTAGTAGTAGTAGTGGTAGTAGTAGTAGTAGTAGTAGTAGCAGTAGTAGTAGTAGTAGTAGTAGTAGTAGTAGTAGTAGTAGTAGTAGTAGTAGTAGTAGTAGTAGTAGTAGTAGTAATAGTAGTAGTAGTAGTAATAGTAGTGGTAGTAGTAGTAGGAGGAGGAGGAGGAGGAGGAGGAGGTTGTTGTGGTTGCTGTTGTTTATTTATACTTTTGAATAAGAGGATAGCGCAAAGAGATAGCAATAAGATGAATGTTACCTTCGGTTAAATATATCGGAGGACTCTGTTTAACATCAGGTCTCGCTGTGGGTTCTTTTTCATCGTGAATAGTCCACTTAATTACTTCAACAAACTTGTGTTCCCCGTCGCCATTTCTGGTTGTGTAGAAAAAAGTTCCATCATCGCTCCAGTGGATGTAATCGACCTGAAGATAACATAAATAAGAGGAACCCATTCCTTTTAACTTGACATTCGACAGAAAAGCTTTGGTAGAATAATTACGTGTCTCATTATGTAGTTAAGTCGAAAAATGATTAAATTAAATATATATCACCCAAGTATTCAATGTTTCAACATGATGTTGAATAACTCAGGGATTGAGAGACAGATCGACGCACGGACGAAGAAACACGAGTTTGGTCAATACACAGGCAGCGCTCAAGCGATTTGCTTAAAGATGCAATCTCAAACGAAGTGATGCTCCGACGTGAATTCTAGTTTATATGTTAAAAACCAACCAAGTCTAAACATTACTACTTATCGCAATTACCTTCACTTGTGTTCCTTATAACATTATGTGGGGTGCGCAGTTTTTAAATGAACGAAATCAGCAGAAGCATTCGGAATTATTTTAATTATGTCATAAACGCTATATAATCTTCTCAATTCCAACTAATAATTCATAATTAAAAAATCGATTTTTAAAATACATTTATATGGCCTTAGTGCTATTCTACTTTCTAGTATAATCTATCTTTATAACACACATGGCGATTGTATATAAGTGAACCTCTTTTGCAGAATGCGGCCAAGGCAGCTGCAGACCAGCCTGCGCAATCGTGCGGTCTGGTCTGGAACTACGCTGTTCGCTAGATGCAAGGTTTCGTGGTCCGATTAGCGGACGGGGTAGCCCCTTACCAGACTGCACGATTGTGGCCATAAAATTAAGCGCCTCAGAGGATCTTGAGGTTCGCGCTCTTAAAGGGAAGATTTATGATAAATCAATCATATCCGGTGACATGAGTCTCACCCCCTCGTCCATCGTGAAGGTGGCGACCCTAGAGCACGTGCCTTTGTTCCACAGGATGATGCAGTTCTCCGAGCCGAACGTCAGGAAGTAGGGCGTGACGTCACTGAGCGCTAACTCAGACGACGTCTTGTGGTCCGTCAACCGGTGGAGTAGCTTGCCTGGTTTCAATGATGGATATTGCTAACTATTTGCATTTGTTAGAATACTCACGCTTTATTAATTTATCGATCTCTGCCTTCCCGTACAGTTAACGATATTGATAAAAAAAATCCAAGGCTGGAAATATATTTTGAATGGCTGAATATACTCTTTACATGTTCTTCTGGAAATGTTATTTTGAGTGGCTGAATATAATCTAAACATTCTATTCTGACTGCATGCACCGCATTTTAAATGCTTTTTTTTCAATTTATGAATTCCTTTGGGCCATCAGGATCATTGCCTTTACTTCACACGCATAAATTATTTTATAAAAGAAAGTAAAGGACTAAACAAAGAATGTAATGAACAAAAGTTTGCAAATTTAGTACTCCTGTACCAAAACACTCTGCAAAACGTTTGTGATAAATGTATTCTAGTACTGTAAACCTGTATTTTTAAATAGCATAATTTATAACAAAAGAATTTTCATGTGAACCTAAGAAAAAATTCACTAGCGAAACAAAAATTCATTATGAATTTCGTGGAATTTAGGTTTCCAGTTCATGAAAATCGCAAGCCCGTATTCACCAACCGATTCTTAGACTTAATAATAAAGAATAGACTTAGAACCAAATAAAATGTGTTCAGTGTTTTAATATATACAGGCCTCCAATGGTGATTATGTCATTAACAAAATATTCTATATAAAGAATAATATAGATAGAGATGTTTACTGCAGAGTTTGACTCAAAAATAAAAGAAATTCTTGAATATTCTAATTTAAAGAATTTTCTTTATTCTTAGACTTAAGTCTAAGAATTTTTTGGTGAATACGGGCCCCAACCTGTTTTGACGTCGTACACTCGGACGACATTGTCGAGGCACGTGGTCACGATGCGGTCGTCGTCAAGAAGATAACCCGTATGCATGTCCGTACTTTCGTCACTTTTAACTTTCTCGTGCTGCATCTGTGTCTCTGTGTCGCACAGCTCAAATAGTTCCTTCTCTGAAACATAAATTAGAGCCTCGTTCTGATAAAACTGGGCTTAATGCATGTGCGTAAAGTGTCGTCCCTGATTAGCCTGTGCAGTCCGCAAAGGAAATGGAAGGACGGAAATTTAAAGAAAGTATGCGATAACATTGAACGCTTTTACGGAATGTTTCGTTTCCAGGAGGTAAGCAAAATCTAGTCTGGCGGAAATTGTCGTCCCTGATAAGCCTGTGCGTTATGCACATGCATAAAGTAAAGTTTTCACTGAACGAGTCTCATTAGATAAGCACCCTCATGTCAATTTGAATAAAAAGTCGGACACGAGTTGTTATTTAATATCATATATTATTTAATATTGAGTGCACTAATGTTGATGGAAAGCGAGCTTTTATATGTAATATGCAAATACACAGGTAATATATAAAGGTATATATACACAGGTAATATAAATATTATAAGGCAGATGCCTCTGAATGGACCAGTATAGTTCATTATCATTCCAGGGTTGACTTCACCGATTGTGTTGTTATATCACAGTGGCCTATACTACACATAATATAATAATTGTCATGTTGTTAAATACAATGATTAAACAAGAAGATCTGACGCTCGCCGATAAAGAAACATATTTATTTGCAGAAATGGGAAAACAACGTACTTTGTTTAATGTCCCAGCAGAAAAGATGATATACATTCTTTGAACGCTGTTCGCCTGATTCCAAGCTAGTATTTGCGCTGAAGAACAAGCGCGTGCTGTCTCGGGTAAACAGCATGTAGGTGGCCAAGTAGCAACCATACCGGGCCTCTGAAACCCGTGAAGAAATTGTTTATGCCTCGTTCAAGGAACACTGAGCCTAAAGCATGTATTAAAGTTTCGTCCCAGATCAGCCTGTGCATTCTGCGAAGGTAAATCAAGGACGACACTTTACGCACGTGCATTTAGCACATTATTCACAGAACGCGCTACTATAAGCTATACAGGCAATCAAAGCTACGAGAGCGTAGAAACACTGCTGTTGAGAAAGCAAAGAGTACAAGTTAGCGACAAGGGTGCAAATATGTGTTTGCATTAAATAATTATTTGTTTGAATACAAATGAATATCTTCAACAGATTAACAGAAAGAAATATCAATGTGCTATCTTTTTTTAAAGCCTTATAACAGATGGCGTTTACAATATACTGATCTTAAAAACAAAATTTGCAAAGTACACTGGATTGATCATATATGTTAAGCTATTATGTAATGCATACCCAGAAAATAAAACGACGTTAACCTTAACAGAGATTGTACGACACATGCCGCGAAATTCAAAAATAAGTTTAATCCATAAAGATATATACTGTCGCCTCTCCTGAACGTACTGTCAGATATCTCATACATGTAAGAGTAAATGACAAGGTCCATCAACACTATGGGTCCCTCGTCTACAGAAAATAAATACTTATTTCAATAAAAATGAATTTCTGAAACAGTTTAAACAATAAGAAATAGAGTCATTGGTGTACACCATACGTTCATTTTCAACAGTCACTGTGGTTACTTCTTAAAAAGCCTTATAGCAGATGGACCGAATACAAAAGACCGACATTGACAACAACATGTGTAACGTGCACTGGATTGATCATAAGTGTTATGCTAGTATGTTATGTGTACACAGAAAAAGAAACGATCCATATAATACATTGTACGATAAATGCCTCAAAATTCAAATGTATGTTTTACTCTGAAAGGTACAGATACTCGGGTCGCCCCTCTACGTACTGTCAGATATCTCATACATGCGAGTGTATGTGACAAGGTCCATCAACACTATGGGTCCACATTTCACTGCGGCGAGCGTCCCCGGTTCGTTCACCTGTAAAACATTAAGTGGCTTAACTATCGTCCCAGATTAGCCTGTGCAGTCCACACATGTAAAAACGGAAGGAATGGAAGTTAAAAAGAAGTCTCTTCTTATTGAAAATCCAGTTGAGGCGGAAAATGCCTGACTGCACATGCATTAAACCCTGTTTTCATAAGGCGAGGCTCCTTTGAGTTACCTTCCATAGTCGGAATCAAAGAAGTATTTTCAACTATCTACGTGTGTTCGTTTATTTGCTGTTTTCGCCGTTTCCGACAAATATAACTCATATTATGTCAGCGAGTTAGCAAACTGTTTCCCCATTACTCCAATTTGAATCAGAGGTACGTGGAAGAATGGCAGCCGAAATATGAACAAAGAACGCTGACATCACACGCGAATGTTAATTTGTGTGAATAAATTAATAAACACAATGCAATAAAGTTTTAAGATGTTTTTTCTTGCTTTTACAGTTGTACATGTGGCCTATGACATAATGATTAGAAAGGTATACAAACTGACCACAACGTGTTTGATATCCAGTTTGTCTCCAGTTATTATTTTGGCGTCAATGCAGCCGTTTGTGATGTTGTACAATTTCACGTTATTGTCACACGTCACGAGGAGTTCTACAATGGAAGAATGACGTCATAGATAAAGTGAGCGGAACGGTTACATGCAGTGACATTGCAATGGCCCCGAATCGTGCAGTTCGCAAAATTTTCAAATCATGTTAATAATGAATTGATTTCTAAGCAACGCTGAATAGATATAGGATACTTTGACACACAAAAAATTCATATTTATAAAACGGTTTTCTCAGTCACGAGAAGCATTAGTCCCAGTTTCGAAACACGGACTTGCTTCACAATGAATCAACCTAAAGAAATTCATATTTATAGTCTGCAATCTTAAATGTGTATCAAGTAAGCTATCCCCGCATGGCAAAAGTGTCATGGCGATGGTTGCAATGTTCTGAAAACAGATAAATGTGGACGGCACTTTACGCACATGAAATAAGTCATGTTTTCCCAGAACGAATCTAAATTTCAACTTGATAACAATAGTTGTACGTACGCTTCCGATTGGTCACGATACAAACACTCTGTGTCGAGACTACACCCGGAAACACGATGCGGACGTCCATCTTTTCAATGTCGAACAAGTACAACTTCCGGTTAATTCCCATGACCACCGATCTAGTGTCTGCTTTGTAAAAGGCTACGTTTTCACCGCCTTCTCCCTCCTATTTGGAATAACGTATACAAGTTTGACACACACTATTTTGCTTTTTTTGAAAATTTTAATAAATTTGACTTTTTTGTAATTAATCAAATTTATCATTCACTTATCTACCGTATCGAATAACTCTCGGAGGGGGGGGGGATATTGCAAAAGACGAAGGTATTAATTGCAGAAAAAATAATTACATAAAATAAACTAAATAAGTAATTTATTTGAAAACAAATGTGATATTTATGATAAATTTATAGAAACGTCGTTATTTTGTGCTGTTAAAATTCAATAAAGCTAATGAAAGGAATACATATAAGCATATATATATATATATATATATATATATATATATATATAACTCTTACTAGAACTCTAACGGCACGGTACTCAAGTCTTCCGACATCATACACACCGAAGACACGCGCAGCGTCCGTCACGAACAGCATATCCTGGTGGCCAAGCGGAAAACATAAATAAAGCTCATAGACTTACTAGTTCTATGATTGCGCGGTATTCCAGTCTGCCGACATCATGCACACCGACGACGGTGGTCGGCGAGTCTTCTTCCGCCTTGCCGGTCACGAACAGCACATCCTGGTGGCCAAGCGGAAAACAATGCCTGTGCAGACAGATTTTATTGAGGCTAATTATAGAATAGTTTATTGTTTTCTAAAATTATATTTCGGTGTGTTTTCACTTAATAGCGAGGCCATTATGTTTTCTGATCTTAGCACACTCGCTTCCGTTTGCTATTCTATCGAACCCTATTTGTAACATTTCACTGATATTATCGTTAAGGAATTTTGTGAGAATAAACATTTCCTTGAAAAAATTCATAAAAATAAATGTTTATGAACAAGCTGTACTTTTTTGCAGTCATGAATCAGGAGGACGCAACACAGTCGCTCAAAATGAAAACAGGAACCCAATAAAGTATATTAATTGACTTGAAATCGAGACGAAGCCTGAAACGGAACACGACTATCTTGGCAGGCCTTAAAACAAGTAAAATTTAATATCGGCCTCGCTATGAGAAATTGGGGCTTCATACATGTGCGTAAATTGTTGTCCCAGATTAGCCTGGGGCAGTCCGCATAGGCTAATCAGGGACAACACTTTCCATTTAATTGTATTATAAATTTAAAGGAAATCGCTTCTAAACAAAACTACAGTCTAAGCGGAAAGGCGGACAATGTCGTTCCTGATTCGCTTGTGCGGACTGCAGATTGTAATTTGAGTTGACACTTTACGCACATGCATTAATCCGCGTTTTACCATAGCGAGGATGGTGTATTTCTATTAAGATCGCTAGTTACGAGATATGTTTTATTGGTGCCAGCATCCTGGACTGCCGATCTGTGATCCCCTTTTTTGCCCGGGATCGATCCCACACCCTGAGAATATTGTCTGTTGCAATCGTTACCACCGTTACCATGTCAACGGTTCGCGCGTCGATCAATGTACTTTTGTTTTCCAGACAATCTTCCTCCTGTCGCGATGAGCGGTGCACGATGCCGTGAAAATATGCCACATCTTGTAATGTTAGTCGTTAATACAGGCCACACCATAGTAGTCCAATGAATAACGTTTATGTTCTTAACCAAACAAGTCACATTATTTATTTATTTTGTACTCATTCATTTATTTATTAATTAAATAAATGTTATTTGTTTATTTGTTAAAGAAGAGCTGATATATTTTACGTTGATATAATTTACGTTACGCCATCTGATGAGCTACTTCATGTTACCTTGTTGCGTGTATGTCATTTTTACTGCACCCATAACAGGTTTCAAAGGAAGAATTACCTGCAGTGTGGCAGAGTTGACAAAGACGACGGAGCGGCCGCTTCTATAGTAGATATATCTGCCGTCGGAAGAGTAGTTTATACTTTCGATGGAATTATAGTCGTCTAAAAAAAGAAAGTTATACAAATAAGTCTCGCTCTCGGAAAACAGGGCATTATGTATGTGCTTAAAGTGTCGTCCAATATTAGCCTGTGCAGTTTGCACAGGCTAATCACAGGCTTATCAGCGGCGACACTTACCGACTAAACTGGATTTTCGCTAGAAATAAACTTATTTAAACGAAAAACAACATTTAAGCAGAATGTGTCTTCCCTAATTAGTCTGTTCGGACTGCACAGGCTTATCTGGGCCCACACTTTACGCACAAGCAAGAAGTGCGGACTGCACAGGCTTATCTGGGACCACACTTTACGCACAAGCAAGAAGTGCGGACTGCACAGGCTGATCTGAGACCACACTTTACGCACAAGCAAGAAGTGCGGACTGCACAGGCTTATCTGGGACCACACTTTACGCACAAGCAAGAAGTGCGGACTGCACAGGCTTATCTGGGACCACACTTTACGCACAAGCAAGAAGTGCGGACTGCACATGCTTATCTGGGACCACACTTTACGCACAAGCAAGAAGTGCGGACTGCACAGGCTTATCTGGGACCACACTTTACGCACAAGCAAGAAGTGCGGACTGCAAGGCTTATCTGAGACCACACTTTACGCACAAGCAAGAAGTGCGGACTGCACAGGCTTATCTGGGACCACACTTTACGCACAAGCAAGAAGTGCGGACTGCAAGGCTTATCTGAGACCACACTTTACGCACAAGCAAGAAGTGCGGACTGCACAGGCTTATCTGGGACCACACTTTACGCACAAGCAAGAAGTGCGGACTGCACATGCTTATCTGGGACCACACTTTACGCACAAGCAAGAAGTGCGGACTGCACAGGCTTATCTGGGACCACACTTTACGCACAAGCAAGAAGTGCGGACTGCAAGGCTTATCTGAGACCACACTTTACGCACAAGCAAGAAGTGCGGACTGTACAGGCTTATCTGGGACCACACTTTACGCACAAGCAAGAAGTGCGGACTGCACAGGCTTATCTGGGACCACACTTTACGCACAAGCAAGAAGTGCGGACTGCACAGGCTTATCTGGGACCACACTTTACGCACAAGCAAGAAGTGCGGACTGCACATGCTTATCTGGGACCACACTTTACGCACAAGAAAGAAGTGAGGACTGCACAGGCTTATCTAGGACCACACATTACGCACAAGCAAGAAGCTCTGCTTTCCCAGACCGAGGCTTAAATGTATTTTTTTATCTCAGTAAATACTTGTATACATATGTAGTATTTGCTCTTATAAATCAGTATTAATTAATCAATCGATATACGTACATTAAACCATAAATGTCTCTATTTACATACGTGGAATAGAACGAAGACGGGTGCCATTGAAATCCGCAAACGCAATTTCCCAAGGGAGCCAGGTGTACACGACGTGAGTTTCGTCTGGGGAGATGTCAAAAGCACTGATGCCCTCAAAGTTTTTCCACGCGGGCATAAAGGTCATGGAATCAAGGTCAAGAACACACAGCAAGCGTCGATAATCGTCGGTCATACCAACGTATCTGTCTCGACCTTTTCAGAAAAAAAGATAAGAAAAGATGTTTTCAATGTTCGTGTATTGACATACTGATGGCATCCATATACACTACTGTAACTTTTATCGCACAGGAAATCCGGGACGACACTTTCTGATTAACTGCATTTTGTCAGGAATTTATTAACCATAGTTGGACTTAAACGTCTTAGAAAACTACCAGAAATGTGTTACTGTATTATTTTTAAAGAATTTGCAAGACTTTAAAAGGTCAGTACTTATTAATGCATATTGACCATACTACCACAAACCTGAAGTGATGCTAGAGAATCCAAATGTTACTTCGTCACTCGATGACGTAAGAGTCTGCAGCAGGCTACCATTTGTGACGTCATATATGTTAACTTGTTTATAAATTAACGTGACGATCGTATCATTGCGTTTACCAGCAGCGCAGAACGTTTTGGAGAAAAAATCGCCTTTGAACGGTATGTCAACACAGTGTTTACCTGCAAACAGGCATGCGATAATGAAGGTTATATAATAATTTTATTTACACCCTATTACATCGGAAACTTTTGGAAGTAAAATCGAATCCATTTCATAACAAGAACAAGTTCTTGATGTCTTTGGAGATGATCCTTTGAGCGCACCTCGACTGGGGATCGAACTCGGGATAGACCGGTCGCAAAAGAACAACATATCGACTGCAGCATTGCGACCTTTTAAAGGTTGAAAGCGATTGCAGTGTGAAAATTACCAATGCTTTGCATTGACCGTTCCCATGCGGTTATCCCAGTTGTAATCGCGGTATGTTTGTATGTTTTTAGTTAATGTTTCTGTTATAAAAACAAAGTAGATGATAACAATAATTTCCCTTCTGAAATGCTTATGAAGTTTCTTTGCTCTTGTTATATTGAATACTTTTAAATGTGAAAGATACATTTTAAATATGCATTTGACATTTTAAGCATACATTTTCTCTGAGAGGAGAAATGTCGTTGTGTTTATGAATTTACATCGAATCATGACCTATTGTTGATAGAATTATCCGACACTCGTTGTTGTTTCATTTCAATATCATTTACTCGTCCAGGAAATTTGTCAGTAACCACCAACACCGTTATATAACAGCTAGTGGGGTGTCTGAAACGCAAACTATTGATATTCTTTTTCCTAGTATATAGTGCATTTCGTATTCCACATGCCTAAAATATTCTTTGAATTTGTTTTTCAAAAATCAAATGATATTGATGATTTGTAATAGAAAAAAAAATAATTTAATATAAAAATACACATTTCCATAGAGTGTACACGTATTTTATTTGAAATGCTCACCTGTTTGGAGTTCTTCTACTGTTATTACGTTGCCCACTTCAATGACAACCCACTCGTCACCATGACACAACGCGACCTTTCTGCACTGACCTTTACCCGTAACCTTGCGTAGCAACCGCGGCGATTCGACCTTGATGTTCCAGATTTTGATCTCCTCAAACCTCCTGCAGACTAAAGAAGGTCAAGCTTTAATAATCTCTCGATATAAGACCATCTTGTTAAGCGTTTAACGTTTGATTACAATTTATCACCAATTTATTTTGGTTTCGTTTCTGTAGATGACTGTGAATTATTTCATTTGTTTTTACAACATTAAACGGTAAATACGGATTTCTCTCGTGCAATATTTGTTTCACCGTTATGAAAATATGTGGCATCGATTACGCTTATATATTTTGATAAAGAAAATTCAAAACTGTAATAAAATATCCACTCTTACAATGTTTATATGTTAAAAAGAGCTTAACTAAGAACGTTAATTCGGTTTCTTTAAAAAACAACAATCAGCAACTACCAGTACTTTACAAAGTAACACCAACATGTATTATGCACCTGTGATGACGTAAGTTCCACATGTCGTCATAGCCATCATGTTAATCTCGAATGCGTGCACGTTGATGCTGTGTAGCAGCTGACCCCCGGGACGCTCCAGGATGTTGATATCGGGCTCGAACCACACTTTAGAGCTGTACTCATGTAAGCGCTGCTTGAACTCGGCTGTTTCCTGAAACAAAAATAATAATCGATCGAGCCGCGCCATGCGAATATTTGTCGTATGCCAATTGCGCAGTCTGGTCAGAAGTTCCTCTGTCCGCTATAAAGACACGCGAGATTTCGTGATATCATTAGCAGACAGGGTAGCTCCTGATCCGACTGAATGAATGCACAGGCTGGTCTGGGGCTTCGCTGACCACAAACGGCAAAAGACCAATTTTCGCATGAAGCGGCTCAATTCATAAAGAACTTTAAAGAAACATTGTTCAGTGATTGTTTACATATTTTCAAATTATTATGAAATCTAACCGAAGGTTGTGATTACTTTGGTAAAAAAAAGTGTTCACTTGAATTAGCGGGGTTTCTTTAGAAATAATGATATTTGACCATCATATCTTTTTATTCAATGATCTTCAATTCCTACCGTATATGTGCAATACATGATTCTTGTATTGTCTTAATGTATGTTAATAAATAAAAGTCTTGTTCTGTGAAAACGTGCGTAAAGTCTCGGCACAGGCTAATCAGAAACGACACTTTCCGCTTTTATGGAATTTGTCGTTTGAAGGAAGTCTCTTCTAAACGAAAATCAAGTTTCGGCGGACTGCACAGGCTAATCTGGGACGACACTTTTCGCACATGCATTAAGACCAGTGTTCTTAGAACGAGTCTCATATGAGTCCGGCTTCAAACCTCGGTGTCCTCCAGGCGCCCGAGTAGCTGTGGCACGAACTGAACCGGATCCGTTTGAAGTCCCTTCCGGGAGAGCAGAAGCGCCTCCAGGATGTTCTTGATCAAGGAATCCCCCGGGAACGCCGCTTTGGCCGCCGTGAAGTCGTCTAAGAGCGCCCTGGGAGAGCCGCGAGAAACATGCGTGAATTACACACTTTTAAGACGTGTTCCAGTGGTAAAACAAGAGACAGTGTCTTTGTTTATTTTGACAGTTAAAACATATACTATTATCTATCTTCAGATGTTTTTTAACGCAAAGCTTAAAATGTTAAGGGCAAAAGTTACTATTTATCTGTTAAGAGCTATACATGATGTTCACACCAGAAACTCAAAAAACCTAAATTAAAGTCAGATTGCACGATTTTTATATTTGTTAATTTGTAATATATTGATAAAAACTATGTTATAATAACACAAAATAGACACGAAAAATAATACATTGAAGACAAATTTCATAAAATGCAGCAAAGACAAATTAGCGCCCCGAGCCGATTGTGACAAAGATATTTCGTACATATTTTCGTACAATAACCGAAGCATTCGTCTTTTTATTTATATCGGAGTTAATGTTCGTGTGTCGTATGAATAGATATCGTTGCAGGCAATTAAAATGATCCGTAAAACAAAATTGAGTCTTTGTTTCGTATGAACGAATCTGCACTAAAAACTAAATTTAGATTCACATCGTACATGCATGATATACATGCTGGCGAATTCGACTGTACAGACAATTTAGATTTCAGAATTAAATATTTGGCTAATTTCGCAATTTTCGAAACATGTTCCTGTTAACTTTTATTTTAATTTATATTAAAATATATGTATAATACGTTTTTTACACATTTTATATAAATTCATAAATATTTTACAAAAATCGTGCAGTATCACTTTAACGTGTATTTAAACAGGTAAAAAAGTCATTTCATCAGCCTACAATGACATCAGGTAACTAAGTCCACATACAATAGTTACAGTGGTAATAATGACAGTAAACGACAACTAAAACCATTGATAGAGGGTTAGGTTGTAAGAATTTAAGTGAGTAATTATAGCATACGATGTGACATTTCTTAACCATAAAACTTACTCAACCGGAAGTGCGTGTAACTTAGCAACGCAGAAGTGCACGTTGGCAAGACACTCCTTCTTGAGAAGGTCAACGTGACCCGCGTGCAAGCGGTGATAGGGCAGATTGTTGAGAGCCCGGATGTTGTAATCATCCTCTCCGAAGCGAAGGGGCTGTGACGTCACATAGCGGTCCTCTTCTGTTACCTCCCCTTTAGCGTTCGTGTACGGCTTTTTTCTTCCTGGAATAAAACACTTTAAAGCTTATTTTAGCAACGTTCTCGGAAAACTGGCCTTTATGCATGTGCGTATAGTGTCTTCCAGATTAGCCTCTGCAGTCAGCAGAGGCTAATCCGGGACGGCAATATCCGCCTTAACTGAATTTTCGCTAAGAAGAGACTTCCTTTAAACAAAAAAAAAATACCTTAAAACGGAAAGTGTCGTTCCTGATTAGCCTGTGTAGATAGCACATGCTTATCTGGGACGACACTGTTTGCACATGCATGACGTCCGGTTTTCCTACAGCAAAACTTTGATAGATACTCACTAGCTAGCACATGAATTTAGTAACATTTATATTCGGTGCAAATTTCGATATTACAGGGAGTGAATTAATAAAACCAATATTAAAATTCTCTATTTAAAAATGAATTGCAGCAATTCGAAAGTAATGAAACGTTTAAAAACTCATGAATACGATAATGTTCCTCATTATACTTCTATATTGGAGGATCAAAAATTATCAAAGACTCACATAGCAAATTGCGCCTGATTAAAAAATCAACGTATATTTTCATTTTTGCATACTTGTTATTGTGATAATCTTTCTGATATAACGACAAACTGTCTATACATATCATAATTATGCTCAATACTACCATTGGCCCAGGTTCCCGCGAATAATTCAGCTAGGTTGCCATGGAGACGCTTGTTTTGCGCATCATCTGCGCAGTAGCGCTCGTGGGCAGCTTCCGTAAACTGACGGTGGTACCAGTTCAACACGCGCGCACCATCTGCACCGCGCTCAACTGCGGTGAAAAAACAACAACACATCTGTTTAAGTATAGTCAATCACAGAGCATTGAAAAAATACGCGCAGTGTGTATGTAGTACATTTACTTTTTAAATGCCTTGACTTATTACATGCAGAATGTAGCTAATTTCCCACTCCCGCTGATGCTAAATTCATAAGCAAGTCGCTTAATGAAAATTGAACTAAGTGTTTCTCAGCTGAAATTAAATCTGCATGCATCAAGCGGAAGCGAACTTATGATCACAAGTTATTAAGGCAGACGTTCAACCGCGTTGCGATAAACTCTTTTAGTTTATCTTAATTGGAAATCCCAATATAAATCGCCATAGAACATATAACATAATTGTCTTCTCAACAGCTCGACGGTCGTAAAACATGTAATTCAAACGAGAAAATAACAGTATGGTTCAGTACCGATATATTGGTCGATGTCCGTCCGTATGCGCACGAGAAGTAGAGGGGGCAGTCTGTGCATGGGCGGTGTCCAGTAGGTGTAGACGTCATTTAATACGTCATCATCGCAGGACAACACGTCATCAAGCTCCGCCTCGGTGATTCCGTTATTGGCTGAAGTAAATATCCATGTTAAACTGGATTTTTTCTAAACAGAGACTTCTGTAATGTGCTTGCAAGTAGATCAACACTGAGGCCTCGTTCTTGGAAAGCTGGTCTTAATGCATATGCGAAAAGTGTCGTCCCAGACTAGCATGTGTAGTCAATACAGGCTAATCAGGGAAGACATTTTCTGTTTTTATTCTGATAGTATTTAATATCTTCTAAACGAAAATCCAGTTAAGGCCAAATTAAGTGCATTAATCCCAGTTTACCCAGAACAAGACTTAAATACATGTGACTCAAACCCCACCTAAGGTAAGATACCCCAAGGCGCGGCACACCAATATCCGGCCGTGCAGTTTCTCCAGACGACTGAACAGGAAGTCGACTGCGGCACGAACTGTCGTCTGCAGTACTGTCCGTGACGGCGGGTCGAACGAGCGCCAAAGCATGGCTTCGTCAAACGACAGCTGATCAGAATTGAACAAAATGTCAGCATAGCGTTATACAAAATAATTTATTGAAAACATCTAGCTTTGTAATTTGTGGTTTGCATCACACGTTCAAATTTCTTCTTACTTCAAAATTGTCGAATAATATGATCCTGATTGAAGACTTTTTGGACAGTACGGTTATAACTTAGGATTACCCATGAGCCTGATTACTAAAAGAAAATAATGAATTTCCATTTAATTCAATGATGATTTACTGACTTAAAAGTATTTTTGCTTAACATTAGTGTAAGATTACAAATACAACTGGCACTAATAAACTATTCATCTTTCAAAAAGAATGTTCTTTATCGGCCCGATTTAGTGTAAAATTTCTTTGCTCGTTGTATTTAAATTTCCTTCACGGATTTTCCTCTTTTTCCAGTTGTTCAACCTTTCCAGAGCTGCGTGCACTAACCTTTAAGAACAGCGGTGTCGGGCACTTCCGGAATGTGCTCAGCATGATATCCATCTGGGGCGGGGTCAACTTCCGTTTCCGTTTCTCCGCCCACAACGACACTATGCTGTGTGCGTCCCTCTGACCTAGTTCCGGGACCTGTATGTACCTATCCTCGTCAGGAAATAATTTCTATAAAAAAGGCAACCATGTATTACAAGATTATTATGAAACATTTTGCGTTTGCTGAATTATTTAAAGGCCTACTTGGCGGTTTATGTGTTTTTTTAAGTTGTAGATCTACACAGATTTCGATGTCGTTTGGTATTTTTTTAAAGTAATATATTCCTGAAAGACAAATGAAATAAAAAATGTGGTCACCAGTGTTTTAAAAAGTGAATGGACACGTAGAAACATAACTCTTCTCTATTTTGTGTAGACTGGAAAAACTGAAAAAAGAGATATAATAAATACGGCAACCAATGTATATCTTAACACTGAATGGGGCAGCCATGAATGAACATATGGATTTTTTAATGATTACGAGTGGTTAAAAATCGATAGTCTACCATATGTAACAAATTTTCTTTATATTTTATGCATTTTGCCCTATGTGGAGACCTATTGACTTTCGCGGGAATAATACAATTTGGACGTCAAAATAAATATATTTTTTACTGTTTGAAACAGTGAATTCTCAGTTTTAAATCAATGTTATTTCCCTATAAATATAAGGACAGCATACATAAATAACTAAATAAATAATAATAATAAAATAACTGTTAATAGACAAGCTACTGACAACTGAATATTAATGTTACGCTTTATCGCTCATAACAAGGTTTATAATGTACAGCCGGGAGTACTTCTATGAATAAGAATTCGCCCTTACATTGAATTTTATCTTAATAATAGTACACTAGTTGCCTTTTTAAAAGTTCCGCTACCTTGAGGACCGGAAACGCCTCGTATTTCTCCTCCGGAAGTGATGACACGATAATCTTACAGTGAGGCGGCAGGGAGACCGGAAACCACATCAAAGAGCGGCCATTGTGTAAGCTGTCCAGCTGGTCAAGCGAGTCCAGGATGACCACGAGTGGACACTCTGCCGTGCCTTGCTTTAAGAGCAGATTCAACTGGACATTTAGAAGGTCAACGGTCTGAAAAAGAGAAACTATTGTTCAGAATCCACTTGACGAATTATCTTTGCGTCAAGCAATTCAAGAAAGGATTTATATATATATATATATAATTAGTATTGTACCTGATATACATATGAGTCACGCCTTTGGAAAACTGGGTTTAATGCATGTGCTAAAGTGTCGTCTCTTGGTAGCATGTGCTGTCCGTTTAAGCTAATCAGGGACGACACTTTCCGCCTTAACTAGATTTTCGTGTGAAATAGACTTCCTTTAAACGAAAAATTATATAATACCGTACTGCGCAGGCTAATATGGAACGTACAAGCATTTAGCCACTTTTCCCAAAACGAGGCTCATTTTCATCTTAAAAGGAAATAACCTGGGACTGGCATTATACAATATTAAAGACTGTACGACCAGATTTAAAATGTTAGCATGACTATGACAAAGAAGTCAAATCTGAAGAAAAACAAAATGAGAAAGAAAAAAAATAAGAAAAATAAGAAAAGGATAAAAGTTATTATGAAGATGACGATGATACTGATGATGATGATGATGATGATGATGATGATGATGATGATGATGATGATGATGATGATGATGATGATGATGATAATGATGATGACGATGATGATGATGATAATGATGATGACGATGATGGCGACGACGAAGACGATGATGGCGCCGATAATGATGACGAAGGTTATGATAATATAGTACCAGTTCGGCTTGAAGGCGTTGATCATCCAAAATACTCAGTTGATCCACCAGACTCTGAAGCAGAGGCAGAACGGAAGAACTCTCCACGGTTGTACCGAGAAACCTGCGGCCCAGAGAAATGTGCGTCATTTGAAATGTGTTCACGTTTTCAGGTACATTAAAATAATGGACCCGCGTTCTGGGAAAACTGGGCTTAATATATAGGCGGTGTGTCGACCCAGTACGCACATGCTCATCAAGGACGAAACTTTCCGCTTTCATGGACTGTTTCATTTAAATGAAGTGTCTTCTAAACAAAAAGCCGCTCTAGACGTAGAATGTCGTCCCTAATAAGGACGTGTGGATTGCAAGTTGCTAAAGGTATTAATGATCCGTTGTGTGTAAATGTGCGTGTAAACGGACGCATTGATGAGTTTATATCTTATGATAGAGAGGGCATCACCATATACTGCTAACGGGGTACGCATAAATAATACCTCGACTTTATTTTGTTTCTGCGTATACAATTAATTCGTACACATCTCTAACAACAAAAAACATTGAAGATAAATATGTCATTATCTGCATATTAACCGATGAGTTATAAAAATGAAAAAGACTTTCATTTAAAAGGTTAAAAAATGGTGTTAACTTATGAACACTTGATCTATTTTTATTTATAAAGGTCTATCAAAATACGTAAAATAAAAGAAAGTCGATCTGATAACACAACTTTGTATCTTTCATTACATCGATAAAATTACTATAAAATTGGTTTAGAGATCTTTCATAAAGGGAACCTTAATTTAAACAGCTTAAAACAAATGTTACGTTTTCAATCATTGTATTATTCACGCGCGAGTGCATGCGTGTGTCAGTGCGTGTGTCAGTGCGCCATGCGCCTGTGTGTGTGTGTGTGTGTGTGTGTGTGTGTGTGTGTGTGTGTGTGTGTGTGTGTGTGTGTGTGTGTGTGTGTGTGTGTGTGTGTGTGTGTGTGTGTGTGTGTGTGTGTGTGTGTGTGTGTGTGTGTGTGTGTGTGTGTGTGTGTGTGTGTGTGTGTGTGTGTGTGTGTGTGTGTGTGTGTGTGTGTGTGAGTGTGTGTGTGTGTGTGTGTGTGTGTGTGTGTGTGTGTGTGTGTGTGTGTGTGTGTGTGTGTGTGTGTGTGTGTGTGTGTGTGTGTGTGTGTGTGTGTGTGTGTGTGTGTGTGTGTGTGTGTGTGTGGTGTGTGTGTGTGTGTGTGTGTGTGTGTGTGTGTGTGTGTGTTGTGTGTGTGTGTGTGTGTGTGTGTGTGTGTGTGTGTGTGTGTGTGTGTGTGTGTGTGTGTGTGTGTGTGTGTGTGTGTGTGTGTGTGTGTGTGTGTGTGTGTGTGTGTGTGTGTGTGTGTGTGTGTGTGTGTGTGTGTGTGTGTGTGTGTGTGTGTGTGTGTGTGTGTGTGTGTGTGGTGTGTGTGTGTGTGTGTGTGTGTGTGTGTGTGTGTGTATGTTTGTTGGATCTTTAAATCTTCCAGTCCGAGGATGCTAAAGATATACTTAACTAGGTCCGGCATAATTTACCTTAACACGAGTTTGGGCGTCTTGGCCAGCCAGGTCTTGCACAGTTTCGCCGTCATCGCCAGGATTGAAGTTTTGCCCGTTCCACTGATCCCGTGCACAACGAGCGGGGCTGTTGTCGATGTTTCAAGCAGGTAGGATTTGATCCGCTGTCAGAAAAGAGTTTACAGTAGAGACGGCAAAAATTGAGGATAAACTGGGCTAAATGCATGTGCGTAAAGTGTCATCGCAGTTTCGCCTTTGTAGTCCGCACCGGTAATCAAGGACAGCACTTTCCGCCTATACTTGGGTTTTCGTTTTTAAGATATCTTATTTAGATGAAAAATTGAAAAAAAAATAGAAAATGACGTCCGTGATTAGCCAGTACTGACTGCACACGTTAATTTGGAATGAAACTTATCGCACATGCATTAGGCCTTTTTTTCCAGATATCTTAAGTCATTGATTAATTGCACACGTTTTGTCTTTGCTTCATATTTAATTATAATAATTGAACATCCACATTACATGTACACAAATAATATATTAAAGCTTTAATAGAGGAAAGACCTGACACACGAAGCCACTAATTAAGTCCACTCTACAAATGCTTATTAAGATAACTATTTGTGCCGATTTGTTTCCGATTTGGGACAGTTGGAGGATCCTTTATTGAAAACCCAAACATACTCAAACTGGGGTATACAGATTTGAATACGAGAGTGCATTATACAATTCGTTAAACTGGTAGGTGGGAAATCGCTCATGATTCCCCAAATTGATAATGCTGCAATTTTGAAAGGATGAAAATATGCGCGCGCACCTCAAGCGTCTCTGTGCGTCCATGGAACTCGGCGCACTTGGCCTGACACAACCGAATGTGCTGCATACATTCCTCGGTTAGCTGGTCGTGAAGGAGATTTCGATTCCGAATAGCCTGCGTCGTCAGGGAAATCATGTTGTCCGTGAAGTCCTTGCAGAGGCGCACCAGGTACTTCCGGTGCTCTTCGCTGGTATCCGGCACGATGCCTGCAGCGCAAATCGGATGTGCTTAATACCTAACACGTCATACGTTTATTCAATTAAATTTGAACATGAATTTAAAAATCAAGCAATCTCAGCATATAAATTGGATAAAAAGCAATTGTCTTCACACTAATTGCATTGCATTGAAGGTGTACATGTTTATTAACAAATATTTTTTACTCGTCCGCACATACAATCTCCATTGTGAACAACACTGTAACTGTTACTGTTATTTAGTTTTTAAGCGTAATGCGTTTGATTGTCTGCAAGTTGAAGAGAGCGTCCGTAGCTGCTCCCATACGCTTTTGTGAGCCAGACGCGGGGATATGGGGTTATTGACGTCTAAAATCGCATAACTCGCAGTCTGTTCAGGCTTTCCGCTGTTTGCTACTCATCAGTATATTAGGGTGGGAAATGAAGCCTTTAAAACTGTCATCTAATAAAAAAGCATTACATTTCATTTGATTTTTTAGGTACTATAAACGGGTTAAAATGCGTATTTAAGTGGTAAAGGGTTAAGTGAATGCATACACGATCAGCCTTTGTGCTCCCGACATACCTTCCGGGCCGACCCAGTGCACGTTGTAGTGGAAGATCTGGTCGGAATGCAGGCGCCGCTCCATCCGGTGCTCCTTGAGTTCCCGCAACATCCGGTGAGCCTTCTCCACCTTCCCCTGCGCACCCTGGCACTCTGCAATACATCTGAACGTATTATCACGTGACAGAACACACATGTTCGTGAGCACGTGCCTTCATTTGAAAGAATGAATCACTTGACAGAACGAACCACGTGACAACACACACTACATGACCACGTAAAAATACGCGACAGGATGAAAAAAGCGACAGAACGAAACACGTGACAACACACACTACGTGAGCACGTTACTATATATGAAAGAATGAACAATTATGTGACAGAACGAGCCTCGCAACAACACACACTACGTAAGCACGTGATTTCACGCGACAGATTGAACCACGTTACAGAACAAACCACGTGACAACACACACTACGTGAGCACGTGATTGTATGTGAAAAACTGAATCACGTGACAGAGAGAACCACGTAAGAACACACTTATGAGCACGTGACTATACGCGACAGAATAAACCACGTTGCAGAATGAACAACGTTACAACAAACATTACGTGAGCACGTGACTATGCGTGATAGAATTAACCACGTGACAAAATAAACCACGTGACAACACACACTACGTGAACACGTTAAAAACGGGACGAAACACGTGACAGAACGAACCAAGAACACACACTACATGAGCACGTGATTGTACGTGAGAGAATGAACGACGTGACAGAACGAACCACCTAAAAAACACATTACGGTAGCACGTGACTTAACGCGACAGAATAAACGACGTTACAGAACTTACAACGTGACAACATACCGTACGTGAACACGTGATTATACGCGACAGAATAAACCACAATACAGAACGCACTACGTGACAACAAACACTACGTGAGCACGTGACTTTACTTCAGAGAATAAACCACTTTACAACAAACACTACCACTACGTTAGCACGTGACTGTATGTGACAGAATGAACCATGTGAGAGAACGAACCACTTAAGAAGACACACTAAGTGAGCACGTGACTGTCTGTGACAGAATGAACCACGTGACAAAACGAACCACGTGACAACACACACAACGTGAGCACGTGACTATACGTGACAGAATGAACCACATTACAGAACAAACTACGTGACAATAAACACTACGTGAGCACATGACTTTACTTCACAGAATAAACCACTTGACAACAAACACTACGTGAGCACGTAACTGTATGTGACAGAATGAACCACGTGAGAGAACGAACCACTTAAGAAGACACAATACGTGAGCACGTGACAGTCTGTGACAGAATGAACCACGTGACAGAACGAACCACGTGCCAACACACACTACGTGAGCACGTGACTATACGTGACAGAATGAACAACGTGACAACATACACTACGTGAGCACGTGACTATACGTGACATAATGAACATTGTGACAAAATGCACTACGTGAGTACGTGACTATACGTGACAGAACGAACAACGTGACAGCACACACTACGTGTGAGCACTTAAAAATACTTGACAGCATGTACAACGTGACGCCATACACTACATAAGCACGTGATCGTATGTGACAGAATAAACCAAGCGACAACACGCAATACGCGAGCATGACTATACGATAAAAATTAACCACTTGACAACACGCATTACGTGAGCAAGTGAATTTCCTTCACAGAATAAACCACTTGACAACACAAACTACGTGTGCGCATGACTATATGTGACAGAATGAACCGCGTGACAGAATGAACCACGTGCCAGCACACTCTACCTGAGCACGAGACTATACATGACGGAATGAACCACGTGATAACACACACTACGTGAGCACGAAACTATACGTGACATAATGAACCACGTGACAGACTGAACTACGTGACAACACGCACTACGCGAGCACATGACAATACGTGACAAAATGAATCACGTGACAGAATGAACCAAGTGACAACACACACTACGTGAGCATGTGATAATACGTGACAAAATTAATCACGTGACAGAATAAACCAAGTGACAACACATACTACGTGAGCTTGTGACTATACTTAGCAGATTTAACCCCGTGACAACACACTACGTAAACACGTGACTATACGTTTAAGAATTCAGCACGTGACAACATGCCCTATTTGAGCACGTGACTATACGTGACATAATGAATCACGTGACCGCATGATTAATATGACAACAACAATTACTGCGTCACAGCACGAACTACGTGATAAAAGAAATACGCCACCACATGAATCATTTGATTCACAACATTAATATTTATCAATCAAACTCGGCTCATCAATCATTCGAAAGATAACAAGTAATATACGAAAAGCCGTTATGCAATAGTAAAATATTCCTTATAGAATAGGCACGACCTTAAGATACGAAAACAACGATGTACAAACTAATCGCACGTGTTTACATAGAGAGTCTCGCTCTTGAAAAACTGGGCATAATGCACGAGCGCAAAGTATCGTCCCAGATTTGCCTGAACAGTCCGGAAATGCTAATCGGTGATGACACTTTCCGCTTACACTTGATTTTCGTTTAGAAAAGAAATCCTTTACATAAAAAATTCCATTAAAGCGGAAAGTGTGGTCTTTGATTAGCCTGTGCGAACTGTATAGCCTAATCTGGGGCAACCCTTTACGCGCATGCATTGATCCCAGTTTTCCCAGAGCGAGGCTCATATAACATATTCGTACTCATGCCTCATGCTCTCACCGGTGTATCTAGATAGTGCGTAGCTGCTCTCCTGGCGGTCGATGTCTTCGATGTTCCGGCGCAGCCAGATGGCCTGCCTGGCGATGGAGTCCTCCGCCTTGAGCAGACCTTCCTCCACTTCCGTCTCCGTCACTATATCAACAAACAGCACCAGTATTCACCGTATTGAATTTGAAGCTTACATACATGATCACTTCTTCTTCTAATGAAATGTATAATATTGATATTACCTTCTTATTTTTTTATTTTTTTTGTGAAACAAAAACAAATTTATAAATCTCGCAAAGTTTTTCACTTTCATATTGTAAACTAACTGTATAAAAATACGTTATTTAACTACCGAATCAATTATTAAAGCCAGTAAAATTAATATATCGCATTTGAATGTCTTTATATGCACGCAAATAATCTATATGATGGGTATGTATTTGTACTTATATATTGTAACTATTGTAAATTAGTGTTTTAAAACAACAACAACAAAAACAAACAAAATAACACGTGAGTTCACCATACCCTGTGTAGAAGACTGGACTTCAGACGCCGAATAAAAATACTAAAACGCTTGCGTTCGCAGATATGCTGGTAATCAAATGATCGTATTTAATGGTACATCAC
Organism: Dreissena polymorpha; assembly: GCF_020536995.1. NCBI lineage: Eukaryota > Metazoa > Mollusca > Bivalvia > Myida > Dreissenidae > Dreissena > Dreissena polymorpha. The sequence continues at coordinate 57,155,345 of NC_068362.1, forward strand.
TATATGAGGCGGCCTACCGGAAATTATGTACTTCCGGGCCGTTTCCTGGTCGAACACCCTGGTGGCGGCTGACTCCAGAGCGTCCTGCATTTGCTCACTCTCCTTCAACCACTGACGGCATGTAACGAACAAAACGTGTGAATCATAGCAAGACTGTATGACCCGTGTCATGCGAACACGGGTATTATGCCATATGCGGAAAGCGTAGCTTCAGACGAGCCTTCATATTCGCAGACCACGCTGTCCGCTGATGATACCACGAAACCTTGCGTGCCATTCGACCGGACAGCTTAAGCCGTATAATTATACAATAAGACGAAATTTTGCATGACGCGGCTCATATAATAACAGTTTATAAATCATGTAAGTAATGCGCCTGTTTTCGCTATTGATATAACAAAATAGTAAACGAGTTTATCTGTTGTGCATTAAAGGGGCCTTTTCACAGATTTTGGCATTTTTTTAACTTATTCATTAAATGCTTTATATTGATAAATGTAAACATTGGATCATAAAAGCTCCAGTAAAAAATCAAGAAAAAAATTAAAAAAAGGAAAAGAGCATTGCCCGGAGCAGGTTTCGAACCAGTGACCCCTGGAGTCCTGCCAGAGTCCTGAAGTAAAAACGCTTTAGCCTACTAAGCTATTCCGCCGAGTACACATTCTTGACGTATTTTATACCTTATATAAGCAATCTTAGTAGTGTTACAAAATTTAACGACAAAAACAGAACTCTCCAAATTATTCAATCGTTTCGCGTTGCAACGCTTTATAATTTTTAGGTTGTAAAATCGTCAAAAGATGCATATAATGGCTATATTAGAGCATGGTTAATGTTCAGTATTACTGTTTCCTCACACATATCATAACTAAAACGAAAACTTACGAATCTGAAACAACTTTTTTCAATTTTGTCAATTTACCAAAGCGTGAAAAGATCCCTTTAATGCTGTTGAACAGTATTAAATCAATATGTTTTTATTACATGTTGCATAAAGATATTACAGTTTGAAATTTCGGCTAAGGTATTACGTCAAAAAGATTTACAATTATAAACCAAAACTGTGGTATTTCTTTTGTTGCAATATGTTCTCAGTGCTCTATTACAAATATAAATGAGATAATTATGTAGTGATTAATGTGTTCATGCTTTATCGATGTTGGCATAGTTAGAGTCGTTAGACAAATCTATTATGAAAAGATAACAAGCGTCATAAATCACTAAAAATGTCGGCCTATAAAAGTCCTAAACGAACCTGCTCTTTGGCGACTTTCTGCTTGTCTCTGTCCTTGCTTATGAAATCCGGCAGGTGCGTGCTGATGGATGCGAGGATGTAAGCGGGAGGAACCGCATTGTCGTCACGGGAATACCACCTACAGGGGAAGGCATTTCGCACCTGATGCTGCATTATGTGAGGACCCGGAGTGTGTCCTAGCACTCATACCTTATTAACTTACTAGATTCACAAACGTTTGGACGAATTTTGAATCATTGCTGCAATTTCAAAATATTTAGTTCTTATTTAAATATTGTCGATTTCGGTGTAGTGGGGAGTGGGGTAAGCCGGAGTACCCGTAGAAAATCCCACCTGTCCGGTATGATATACACCGACCAAACTCACATGCTTCCGGGAACGGGGATTGAACCCGAGTCGCCGAGGTGAGGAGTGGTGGGAAGCGCGTGTATCAAACACTGCACTAACCGGACAACCTGATTTTTATATTTTGGATTCAAGTCAACTAATCATAGCTGTCCTTAAAGTATGTACCCGATGAAATTTTCTTGTACAAAGACCAAATACATTTAGCGGGACCGCAAGTTGTTCTTACTTGTGGAAGAGCCGGACGGTCGCCTGTTCCTCGACTTGTATCATGAGAGGCTCAAACTCATCCGCCGCGATCACCCGGGGGAACGCGATGTAACCGTACTTGTGCGACAGAAGCGACTGCGAAAGTAAACTGGTCATTATATGAATGTCGTTCTGGGAAAACTGTGCTTAATGCATGTTCATAAAGTGTTGTACCAGATTAGTCTCTGCAGTCCATACAGGCTAATCAGGGACGACCCTTTCCGCTTTTATGATAATTTTCGTTTAAAGGAAGTCTCTACATAGCAAAAATCCAGTTTAGGAGGAAAGTGTTAACACAGATTAGCCTGTGTGTCACTTTACGCACATGCATTAAGTCCAGTTTTCATTACACTGGTATTAAGTAGTGCGTTACATTTATATGGGCGTCACAAATTCACAATAGTTGAACAAACCCTTGAATATCCTGCTTGCTTGTTTGTTTTCAACAGCCTTATATAATGAAGAAATTGCTCTAAGAACATTTTTGTCTTTTCCGTTTGTTTTATATAAAATTAAAAATGTTTAACCAAACAAACAAGACTAACAAACAAACAGTCTTTATAATAAAGGCATCCTGCTCAACAAATTATTAATACAATCGCAGATACTTAAAGTAAGGCGAATTCATAGTTTATAGTCACTTTGAAATATTGCATACACTAAAATTACAATACAATAAGACAATAACACATTAGAGCCTTGTCGGACCGTATTTGGTACAAAAACGAATATGGTACAAGTTTGTACCATATTCGGCCGAATATGGTACAACTGTCTAATTGTACCATATACGTATCTGCAGTTTTGGGGTAAAATGCCTGACCGAATATGGTACAAACTTGTACCATATTCGGATGAAAAATGTACCACATTCGTTCCGAATATGATACACACTCATCATCGTAATCATCATCATCATCATCATCGTTATCTCATCATCATCATCATCATCATCATCATCGTTATCTCATCATCATCATCATCATCATCATCATCATCATCATCATCACATCAATTATCAACACCCCAATGATCATCATCGTTGTTATCTTTACCAACACCACCATCATCATCACCATCAAAACCAACATCATCATATCCATTATCATGATCGTAATGGTGATCACAAAAGTTTTTTTTGTGATGATAATGACAGCGATGTTTTCGGTCGATAATGAGGATGTTGTGATGATGATGACGACGATGAGAATATCATCATCATCATCGGCCAATAAACATCGCCATCATCATCATCACAAATATTTTGTTATCATCATCATCATTATCATCATCGTCGGCCGATAAACATCGCCGTCATCATCATCTAAAAACTTATCATCATCATTATAACCATCATCATCGTCCAATAAACATCGCTGTCATCATCATCCCAAAACGTTTGTTATCATCATCATCATCATCATTATCATCATCATCATCATCATCACCACAATCATCAAACCCCAATCATCATAACCACTGTCATCATCATCACCACCACCATCATCATCACAATTTTTTTACCATCATCATCATCACAAATGTTTTGTCATCATCATCATCACATATTCATTTTACATTTTGTATTTTATAATTTGTTTCATTCAAGAGATTCAACAAACTTGTACTTTTTTCATTTATTGGTATACTGACAGGATTTTTCAAAGTAATATTGAAGAACATAGAACAGCATTTAAATTTTAATCCAACTGTAGCATTTTGACAAGACATAATATACATATATACATTCATTTTAGTAGCAGCCAAAATATCCCAAATGTGCTTCGTAAAAAGTTACCAGTAAATGAGCAAATGACAACAAATTTCCGGTAGAAGAACATAATCATCAATCACAAAAATAACATAACAGGTTTCCAAACACCGATATACATGTATATTTCACCTGTAATGTCTGTACATGACATCTATGATATCATACCAACCGATTCCACTAACACGCAAACGCAGCCATGCGTTTGCCCATTTTGGCCCCTTGATGATTTCTTTTATTGCCGAAATAAGACCGCTGTTTCTGCCCGCTCTTGTTAATAGGAAACGAACGCTAACAGGATTTCTGTTACTAGTATCTAGTCCAATATCCGGCCGAATGTAAATTCTAGGTGTTTGCAAACTCATTGACCTTATTAAATCTCTAAAGGGTTTGCCGACCTTCGCCAACACAAACTGGATTGACGGGTTTGATTGTATGCAGAACTTAAAAATTTCAACTTGAATGTGAAGTGGTAACATCAGAAATGGAAAAGTCGTTCGCTTCTGTGCCCTCCTATTGTTTATCATATCTTGAAGCTCTTTCAGGGCTGAACACACAGAGACGTCACCGTTGTCGCCAGAGTCACCGTTGTCGCCGGAGTCACCGTTGTCGCCAGACGCAGCGTTGTCGCCGGAGTCACCGTTGTCGCCGGAGTCACCGTTGTCGCTGGAGTCACCGTTGTCGCCGGAGTCACCGTTGTCGCAAGAGTCACCGTTGTCGCCAGACGCAGCGTTGTCGCCAGATGCAGTGTTGTCGCCAGACGCAGCGTTGTCGCCGGAGTCACCGTTGTCGCCAGACGCAGCGTTGTCGCCGGAGTCACCGTTGTCGCCGGAGTCACCGTTGTCGCTGGAGTCACCGTTGTCGCCGGAGTCACCGTTGTCGCAAGAGTCACCGTTGTCGCCAGACGCAGCGTTGTCGCCAGATGCAGTGTTGTCGCCAGACGCAGCGGTGTCGCCGGAGTCACCGTTGTCGCCAGAGTCACCGTTGTCGCCAGACGCAGCGTTGTCGCCTGACGCAGCGTTGTCGCCAGACGCAGCGCTGTCGCCAGAGTCACCGTTGTCATACGACTGTTCTAAGCGTGATATTATGTCCTTGTACACGCGTTGATTGATACGGATACTAACGTAATGCATGCCAAATCCTTCTGGGAAATACCCCAATGCAATTGTTCCAACATCACCATCGAACTTTCCATCTGCTGACACAATTGATGAGTGTTCTAGTCCTCGGGTAGAAACTACCAGGCACTGCAAATTATATTCTCTCATAAGTGCAATGAGCGTGAGGTTGTCGCCGTATGTCCCATTCTTAGACATATTCTTAACGTATTCATCAAATGTTTCATCATAGACAAAAGTTTCATAGAAATATCTGTTTTCTACAATGTGATGGACTGCTTCCTTACGTAAAGCATCTACGTCTTTGTATATACCAATTTTACCAAGTTGATGCGATATAGCAGCAAATTGACAATTTCCATCCGGATTTGGGTCCATGGCAATATTCACCCCATCCAACAACTGCAGATTTTCATGGTGTGTTAAAACATGATAGTACTTAGTTCTGTGATTTTGTTTCTCTGAGCGGTTCTGTTTTAATGAATGTTTTTTAATTTTTCGTTGTTTCTCTAACGCAACAGTTAGGCTAGTCATGTTTTCGACCCCAACCGATTTGCTTACGAATCCAAGTTCGGGTTTGTTCGGTACTTGAAATGACACGATATAAACACCATTTCGTTTTACTTTTTCTACCTTGCCTTCGATAACATATCTTTTGGTTGGCACCCTGGATTTTCGAAAGGGATAGCGAATTAATACTGTCTCTCCTACTTTGTACTTGCTTGGGGAAGTTGCGTTTTTCAACAGCGACCTGTAAGCCTTTTTATTTGCTCGCCGTATGGTTTTCTTTATTTCACGAGAACTATGACGTTCTTTGGTAAAAACATGACTTCTTCCGTAGTAGGCTTCAAAGGGCGTGAGACCCCCAAGAACTCGTTTGAAACTTGTGTTTATGGCATAGGCTAAATCTTGAAGCCCTTCGACCCAGTTAAATCCACGTTTACTTTTTGTTGCAAATAGAATCTTGGCCTTTATAACACTGTTTGACCTTTCACACTTGCCCTGTGATTGAGGATGATACGGCCTACTATTGATCATTTTGATGTTGTACTTGTTCAACAAAAGTTTCATACTAGGGCCTTTAAATTCCAGTCCGTTGTCACATTGGATGATGTCAGGGGCAAGGTTAACCATCAACACGTCCTCTAATGCCTTTGCAACTTCACGCGAACTCTTCGTTTTCAGGGGTTTTGGCATAACGTACCTAGAATAAACGTCCACGACTTGTAGAATATAACTGTATGTGGACCCCTTGTAGCTAACACTTTGATTTTTCATGTTAATTATGTCAATCTGCCATCTTTTGCCTGGTTCCTCTTCTGTAATTGTCTTTGGCTTTGGCTTGTTTGTAAATCTCGGATACTTCTCATGGTAATACTTGCTATTGTACAGTATTTCAAGGATAGCTTGTTCCGAGAACCCCGTGTAATTTACTTTCAGTTTGTTGTAAATAACCCTTGCTCCACATCCTTTGTTTTCCATGAACATCTTCTCAACAAATCTAGGAAGATCTTCTTTCACAAGGACTTGCTTTCCGCCACACAATAAAGAACCCCGGTCACCAAGCTCGAAGTCCTTACGTTTTCTAATCATGGCCAAACAATTATTCTCTTCAGGTGTCCGTTTCTTCACAGGGACATCGAACGATCCGTTTAAACATCTGACAATAATGTCGTACTTCGACCTGGGCAAGCACCCTAATTGCTTCCTTTTTCTCCTAATTGCTTCCTTCATCTGAAATAATATAATAAGTTATTATACATTTATACTTCATTAGTTAATAGAGCTTGTATTGAACACCGCGTGTCGAAAACGAATGTCTCACGACATGAGCTGAGCTAAAATCACTCGTCTGATAGCTCCGCTAAAATTTACAATCCGAACTTCCGGGCAATATGCGCAATGAAAGTAGCAAGTACTTCATGTAAAGTTTCATTGAAATCCAACCGAATTCAAATTCAGGGGAAAAATAGCGGGCAAACTTATGGCGGTCAACGGACAAACGGTCTGTAGAAACCAATGCTACGTGGATGGAAGGGATATAAAGAAGGGGCCCTGGGGGCCTAGGTCGCTCACCAGAAGTCACGACTAGGCAGGGTTCGAAGGTCAAAGACCTATAAACTCCATAAAATTTAAAATGTTCAAATCTACAGATTACAGGAGCTCGATCTGATTTTGGTGGAAAATACACTTTCGAAAAAATGACTGTAGCTTAAATATTTTAGCAGTTTAGGAGTTACGCACCCGGAAGGAATGCCACGGACAATTGGATAGACGGACGGACAACTGCAAATGCACTCTGAGGGGGGGGGGGGCATAAAACATAAAAATCAATGCATGTTAAAACATCAATGCATATTAAGACAACTGAAAATTAAAATTATGTACAGTACTTACTGTCAAGAATTCTTTTGAAGTTTGAAGAAAGTTTGGATTTCAATTCTTTCTAGTCGAAAATCACAACTTTTCTTGCCGACCGCCAAGTCAAATATGGTTACTGACTTCTGAGTAAGACTCGTGTGCAAAATTCCCGCCTTTTTAAAGCGGCACGTTATCAAAGAAAAAATCGGAAACTTCAAAGCTTTGTCGGCTTCTCAGCAATATGACGTCGGAACGACAAATCAACTTTACAAAGTAATGTTTAGGAATACAGTCACACCTGTCTAAAGCAGCCAGTCAAACATCCTTATTTTTGGAGAGATATATTCATTTAAAAGAGCTCAAAATCTCTTAAATCGGATTTTGGTGAAAATACACTTTCGAAAAAAAAAGTTTTAAAAATTTGAAAATTGCTATTAATGATCTCCACGAAAGTATCTGGCCCGCCCGGGAATCGAACCCAGGCCGCCTGCGTGCCAATCTGACGCGCATCCGACTGAGCTAGCCGGCGAAACAGTTACACAACCAGCAAAATCCATGTAAAGTGTGGTTAGGTTAGCTGTTTCTGTTACTGCTAGTTACGACGACGACGACGACGACGACGACGATGATGATGATGATGATGATGATGATGATACTTTTGTCACTTCCAATATTAGGTTAATACAATGTATTTGAGTTTGAAAAAAAGTTTACACATCGGCAGACTATTTCATTTATTAAGAAATACATAATTTATGTACCATATACGTAGGCCATTTTCATTTTTATGAGTTTTTTTGGTATGTACCAAATACGTTTTGGCGAGCATAGAAAAACTTATTCCAACCGAATATGGTACAATGTTTGTACCATATTCGGTCGAAAATTGTACCATCTTCGGTCCGAGTATGGTACATTTGTACCATATTCGGCCGAATATGGTACAAATGTATCATATTCGTTTTTGTACCAAATACGGTCCGACAGAGCCTCGTTTTGGGAAACTGAGCTTTATGCATCTGAGTAAAGCGTCGTCCCAGATTGGCCTGTGCGGTATGCAGCGTCGTTTCTGATTGGCCTGTGCGGTATGCAGTGTCGTTCCTGATTAGCTTGTGCGGACTGCACAGGCAAAGATGGGAAGACACTTCACGCACAGGGATTAAGTCCAGTTTTTCCATGATCGAGGCTCATTAGAGCAATGGGCGCAATGACCATGGTCCGGAAGTACGTACCACGAAGCTGGGCCCAGTGGAGAGCTGCTGACACAGCCTGAGTTCCTTGAGACAGAGTTCAGTTCCCATGTGGTCGTCAGTGGCCTCGTCTCGGACACCCCAACGCATGTCCACTACCTGAAAGACAGAGCGAGGAAACCCTTTACACCGCAGCTTTAAATCGTCTACATTTTACCGGGAGCTCCTGGGGACGATCCTTATTTATACCGGTTAATGTTTTAGTTGAGTTACATTAAAGTCGCGTTCTGAGAAAACCGGGCTAAATACATGTGCGTACATGTAATGGATATGGTGTCCGCCTAGCGACCGGGAGGTCACAGGTTCGATCCCCACCGTGGGAGCGTTTTTTTTAGATCTCCCCCAAAGACACCAAGTACTGGTTCTAGGCCCAGGAAACAGACTCGAGAGCTTTTATATAAGCCCTAGGCTTTCGATACAATCGAGATAAAATAAATAGGTTTAAACTTAACATGTGCGTAAAGTTTCGTCTCAGATTAGCATATGCTGCATGCACAGGCGTATACTTATTCGTTTAAACGAATATCTTTTAAACGAAAATCCAGTCTATGCGGAAAGTGTTGTCCCTCATTGACAGATGGTACGAGCTAATCTGGGACGGCACTTTACGCACATGTGTAATCTCTGTGTTCCCAGGGCGAGATTAATTTGAAAAAAAGCAAGCCTTTATGGCGACGCGTGAAAGCATCTGCCTTTGAACCGGGAGGTCCCGGGCACGATCCCCATTTAGGCCGGGTATTGTCATATCTGGATTACGTTTTGATCAAGTTATATATCGGAATTTGCAAACAATCTTCAGTGTTATAGTCATCATTAAATTTGGCAATTTTCTAAAATAGCATTATATACCCAATCAGTTATAACAACTTTATATAAAAGTGAAACAGTCATTGAAAATGACACATAGCCACGCAATATTTAATTTCAATTGCAACACTTATTTGTCAATTTAATATAATTTTTTGTTCGCTATTTCACATTGATAATACACACAGACATAAAGATTCGCGTTGATTTATTAAATCAATCGCCTAAGTTCAAGGACACATTGCACTGCAATAAATACTGAGACAAACACAAATTATGATACATATCTTTCATGAATATGTTTATTAAAAAAGACTTGCCCTTTCACATATTATTAACAACACTGCTATAAAGTTTCGTTTTGATATTCAGAATACTTATACACGAGTTCTCGACATCCAGACATGGCATCCAGTTTGCCTCACAAACTTCGTTTGCGGGGTTATAATAACAGTATTACAGAATTTTGCAGAATATCAGTAGCATAAGCATCTTAGGTTAGACAAAAATAAATATTAAAAAGTTAATTGTGTACTTGTAATTATACGATAATGTCTTGACAAACTTTGAGAATTTCAGCACAATATTTATTTAATAAAACTGGGAATAACGACGAATTTCTAGAATATAGAGTTCACATGATATATTATTATTGTCCTTCCGATCATCTGCATGAGAAAGACAATGTTTTTATCAACTAGCATAGTAGTATACACCGACAAACCTATTTACTTAAAGGAAAAGCACGTCAACTATTTGAAATTTTCTTTGTATCCTAGTTGAAAGTGTTTGCGCGTTTTCGTCGGGAGCAATACTGACCTGAAATTCGTATCCAAAGTTGCGGCAATGTTCTTTGATCTTCGGGTACGCCTCCCTCATTAACATGTTCCGTTCATGCTTGGTGTCTGAAATTTAAATTGTAAGGGTATGCGGATATATAACAGGTTAATACATTTTTCTTCTTTCCAGATTATCTGCTTAAATCTTTCAAGTTTAGGCAACGTGTAACACACTTCAAAAATACAAATATATGTGAAGAAGACCTTATATTAGTGTGTCAAATAACATATAACATGGAAGTATATGCATCGCGACTTTCATCGTTCTTCTAGCATTAAACGAACTACACAGACAGTAAACACTCTCGATTTTGTGGCAATCAATTAATGACCCCGCAGTTATGTAAGACAGGAAATTGCGTTGGAAAAAATGTGCTATGCAACTTGTATATACATTGCTTATATGATACATATTGCACCGTCTTGCGGTGTCCACATTTTCAAAGAATGTACGTCTTTTCCACAAAATCACTAAACTGTTTCTTAATTGATGCATACGTTCCAAGTTCCACCATACGCGTCCAGGTTAACTCCCCCGATAATATGCTTACCGTAATAACTCCTCAGAACTTCGGCTTCTCACAACTCCCCCGTTACTGCGGATACTTATCTCCACCGGTAATGCGGCAACTCACCAGGTTCAACACCCCCGGTACTGCGGCTACTTACGTCTATCCTGGTACTGCGGATACATAACTGCCGCGGTACTGAGGATTCTAAACTCTCCCTGTTATGCGGCAACTTACCAGATTCAACTCCCTCGGTACTGCGGCTACTCACCCGTGAAGGTACTGCTGGTGAAGATACGAACGATCTTAGCGGAAGGTGGGCATATAAGATCCGTGCTCCCCCGAAGAGCCTCGTTCCGGAGCTTTATTTCCGGTGACATTTCTTTGCTGTCTATTCGCGCTATTTTCTGTAAAAAGTAAGCAGCGATTCCTTCAGTAATAATATATGAACCTCGTGCTATCTTCAGGACATGCACGAATACACTTCACCAAACATCAGACGATAAATTAATACGATTAGTTTCTCAGAAACAGAATTGCTAAGAACCGGCGTCTATGATTAAATAATGTTCGAACTTATTTTCATAGCAATGATGGCTTTTACGTGCTTTAAATTTTAGGAGTATCATGGTAAACATTTGATATGTTGTGAACTAAGATGGTATAATCAATACGAACACAACGTTATAATTTTTTATTCATTTTTTTCAAGCCATGTTTAAAATAATTATTAGATGCAAACAAATCAGAAGAGTGAGATTTAACACCTATATCATTTCTCTTACATTTTTTAAAATAGTCTGTCAATACGTATAAAATGAAATGACATTACCGTTTTCATTAAATTCTCCAATTCATCGATTTGACTCAACATATTGTCTAATTGTCTTTTCTGATCTTCTCTGTAAAATGAAATCATTCAATACTATATAAAAACGAAATACATTTTCTCATAGTGGTATACAACGGTACCAAACATTTTAAGCGTGCATTATTTTAATTTAGAAACAAAAAACATATTTATTTTTGCAGGAAATCGGAAAGTCAAAATTTTCGTTCTTTATTGTCTTAGGAACATATTCTATACTTACCTTAAATATAAACACAATCATATTAGCATTATCTTCACTGTATTATAAAACCGTGTTCTTACTAAACCCCCTTGGCAAACATACACAGGTAAGCATTATTATATGAAACCATTTAAAACATTCACACACAAGTCAATCACTTGATGTATAATACATTATGAAAATTCATTATGTTTTTACATCTTGGCTTTTTCTTCCGGAGAAATGATGCTGGCCCCAGGATTATTAACTATGGCTTCAGTTTTCCCTGCAGTCGATGTTACTGGTAATCCGGATGTGACTGGTAACCCGGATGTGGATGGTGCAACTGCAATTGTCGCCAAGGCGGGGCTGTTATCCAAAGTTATCTTACTGCTTGGTGCAATTAGCTTCGGATAATTACCTAATTCGGAACCCATATTTGCCCCATCTGTGAAGTCATATGTTAAAGATGTGCGGGTGAGCCCAATTTGATAGAATGTTTACATTAAATGTGATTTGTTAACAGTTTCAGTAAATATAATTATGAGTATGAAATACATAACCTTCTGATATACCAACGGTTCCTTTTTGTCAAAGAAACCAAAGAAGTTATGGTTTAACAGCGTGTCCACTGTTATTAATAAATGACAATAAATTCACGCGATTATTTTTCTCATTACAAATAAGTCATTCGGACTCTGATATATAAAAAATAATCCGGATATTTTACTGACTATGGATAAACATTGATATTGTTCATACGGATATACACGTATTCCGCATGTCAGCAATGCAGAGTGTATTTAACATTTTTTAATGTTCATGTATACCGAGTTATCTATTACGGGTAGTATGCACTTTTGTCGGCATACAATGCATACAAAAAGTGAACCATTCAAACGTATTGTCGTTACCTTATCTCTTCATGAAACGGCTTCTAATGGGTGTTTTCGTTGCTGATAAAAATATTTTAGTTTTGATCCAACAATGCAAAAGAACAATTGGTGACGTACACTATCAACAACGGTAATCCATGAGGTTTTGTCATTGTTAATTATACGTTAGAAAATCAAAATATTCTTGATTCGGAAAATACGGAATTGCATGGCATTTGGTTTATTAAGAGTGTTTCATCAACAATGTGCAGGGATACGCACCGAATTCTCGCGAAGAGGGCATTTTAACTACATTCCAGGGCTTTGTTTTACAGAAACAATGTGACTAAATTTTACAGATTTTTTAAACTTGATTGAAATAACCATGATTTAAGTTAAGAGAACGGGTGAGATGAGTAAAAAATTATCGTCATATTCAAATAAATAATGTAGCTTAAATGACCCGCGTCATGCGAAACGGGTCATTTGCAATATGCATCCAGCATAATACCACACAACTCTGCTAGTACGCGAGTCCGATCAGAAGCTACGCAATATTTAGTGATCTCTTAAACGGGCATGCGTGGCTCCAGACCCAACTGCTCGAATGCGCAGGCTGATCTTTATCTACGCTGGTTTTAAAATGCATTAGACCCATTTTCGCATAACGCAGGTTCTTCTTCTTTTTGGCGATCGCGCTAACATAACGCAGGTTAAAATGGGTCAATTATTACTACCTATTGATAATTGTTTGTTTATCATTGATATTGATAATAAATGGCTACGATAGTGATTATGGAGGTGGTGGTGGTTGTTACGATGAAGATGATGATTATGATGATGATGACGACGACGACTTCGACAACGACGACAACGACGACGATTATGATGATGATGATGATGATGATGATGATGATGATGATGATGATGATGATGATGATGACGACGATGATGACGATGATGATGATGCTGCTGCTGCTGCTGCTGCTGCTGCTGCTGCTGCTGCTGCTGCTGATGATGATGATGATGATGATGATGATGATGATAATGATGATAATGATGATGATGATGATGATGATGAAAACGATGATGACTTACTTGCTGTGCCGTCCAGGCAGCTTCTGTAATTTCGATACATGTATGTTAATTTGGCTCGCGGCGAATCCTTGCTGCACTAATAAAAAAAATATAAATGTTCACTTTTCTTTCACTGCGGAAAACTATCCTTTCGAAGTTAACTATTACAGTATGTACACAACGTATGTTCATCAAAAATACTTTCACAACGCCTGGTAATATTGACAGTAACCACCCAATTATTGAATATATTTGTAAAATCGATCACGATATTGAAAACATGAACCGCAGTCTAAATATAGTCGGGAATAAACTCGTTCACGGTTGAATAATCAAGCACCCCGTTCGATATTGATCGATAGATCTTAGGCTGAGCGAGTCCAATGTTAGAGTATTTAAGGTGTTTAGTGAGAGTATAAAAACATGTACGCCGGATTAAACGATAAACAAAGTATAATTGAATTGCAGAAGCAAGCTACTTATGTTCACTATTTGATACGGTGTCAATGTATTCTTGTGATTTTATTAAAATGTATGCGAACAAAATAGTGTTATTCAAGCATCAACGAATTGCTCTATCCAGTGAAAATATTTTTAAGAATATAATAAGGGTATAACGAAGAACAAAAATGAGCATTTGTATTGCAATATACAGATAAACAGGTTTTACCCGAGTATAAGCAATTATGTGCATGCTAAAAATCTAGGCGAAGCGAATTTCATTTCATTTTTATTTTCAATGTTAACAACGATATTTGTATGAAAACACTGTCAACTGTGTTATAAATATCATCTTTTGGTAATGAGTTGTACATTTCGTTAATAACGGTCTTCACCTGTTCCGCTTAGAAACATTTCCATTAAATTTATTATTAAATAACTATATTCGCAAACATATATCCGTCGCTTACATCGGAAAAGCTAGCCAAGTTTACAATGCATGTACATACTGTAGTTTGAATTATTTGTTGTTCAAGGGATATGCTCATAGATTGGTGAAACAGATATTTGAAAAGCATGTCCAATGTTTGTGCCGTAGAGTGAAGTAAACCAACCAGTAGGGCCCGTTGATGTTTCTAAATAATATTTCTTTGAGCTAATTTTCTTTGCTTTCTTTTATTTCTACGTTTGCACTGATTGGTGAAAAGAGCACCTAAACGTGTTCCGCCTCTTCTACTGAATCAGATGGTTTGATCGTCAAAAGAAGCTTCCTTTATTACCTTTCACCTACTTCCTGATAGAATGTGACAATGTGTAGTCAGGGTAAGACCCCGTCCTCATTAGACGTTATACTTCAAACTTCCATTCTTCGAAATGCTTGCCGTAAAAACTCGGCATGGTCGGTATGCCCACTTTATGAAGTTTATTTGTCATTACATCGTTTGTCATACTTTTTTCTGTTATAATTCTTATAAGATCAATTTCTTTTTGTTGCAATATTTCTCAACGTATATTCATATCTTCTTCTCCCATTTTTAGTATTGCTATTTCTCGGTCCAGCATTTGATTTCTACTCTGTTAATGTCGCAACCATTTTCTTTCACTTAATCGTTTATCTCTGCACACTATCTGGTTGGTGGTGATGTCACCTTATGCGGCGTAGTCTTAATTACTTTAATATGCTATACTAGTATTCGAAATAAATATTATATACGTGTAAAAAAAGATTGAATAAAAAATCTAGTATCAAGAAAACGAATATTATGACGTGTATAGGCGTTTACTTTGAACGTTAACTTGCAAGTAGACATTGGTTTTCCCTTAGCGAGGATCACATTCGAAACTCCGTTAGAATGGTAGCTACAGTATATTTGATTCCTAAGTACAAACGGGACATCATTCAGTCACGTAGTAGGTCCGAGTTATGTGCCCATGCCATTGACCTTGTATGACCCCACCCAAAGGCATGTGCACAGTTTCAAAGGGATATATGCAGTTTTCTGATAGATATGGACTTGTTTATCAAACACACGTTTGAGTCAGAAGCGTTTCGGACCAAGATATGTGACTAGTTTACGATTTTCAAGCCGATTTACGCTTATGTGTTGTGCGTTATTTATTCATCGTTTCGATCGACGCCTTCTTGTATAAATTGTACGTCATAACCGTCTATGTTTTTGTATCGACTTCAGTTGGCAGTTGAGTGCACATGTTAACGGAAACCGTACTTACACTATATTCATACGAAAATCGTCGAATTTCTAACTGATTATATGCACGGAGACGCTTATCGCACAATCATCGCACGGTCTGCTTACGATACGCGAGCAGGGATCGTTCGGTGCAACATATATTTGCACGATATTTTTACCGACTCATGTTCGACGATGTTATAAAATAATTATGAAAAAACCTTAAGAGTCGTATACACACGTCAATCCCAAGATCACTTTAGTATGATGCACTGATCACTTAAATTTAATCGCCAGAGTAAGGACTTAAAGACTCTATAAAGGTGAAGATCCGTAATTATTTACCGATTTTTAAATATATTTTTTTCATATTTTATTTATAAAGGTTATTAAAAAACAATATATATATATATGCCATTGGACATTACCATAAAAAATGAGCAATACAACTTGTTTTGAGCTCAAAATAAAGTGTCCACCAAGTCAATTGTGTTTACAAACAATCAGTTTATTTACATCGCTGTTTACTCGGAAAAGAGAAAGTGAAAGTGACTCAGGTCACCAAAAATATAACGATGATTTTTAACGTTTTCCGGTATCACCCACAAAGTAGGTCTCTTTTAAATGGTTAAAAGGTTTGTAGTGCTCTAATAAGTTACTTTCTGCTGGTTAAAAGTTGTTTAAAATAGAATTAAAATTGAATTTTCTTTCGGCTATTTTTAGCATATGTCACAGCTCTGAGGCTACACATCACGTTAGTTGCAAAAATGTAAACATTTCTTCCAATTATGAAACGGGTTTATCTTCCATAATTCTTGACAACGTTGTACCTAAGCTGTTTTATTAGCAGTTTTTATGCAAGAGTAACTAAAATCCGGTAAAAATCAGACCAGTTGATATGCATAGTAATTGGATTTGTCACCTTTATAGAGCCTTTAAACATACTATATTGAGGACTGCTCAAAACTTAGAAATTCAGAAATTTGGTAACAATCCTTATCAAGTATCAATAAAAGTTAACATTAATAACACATTATTCATTTGGGATTAAGAAAGGCAATTTAAACAATGCTTAATACAAGAAATGTATATTGTTCGAGCTCAATGCTGTGCCATAAGTTTTTTTCTAAAAAGGTGCATGTTGCTTTATGGCGAAAATATGTTATCCAACCTATTCTTACTTCTTATTACTGTTTCGAATAAGAAAAGGGTAACAAGAAACAAACTTACGGTTAGTTATTTCGAGTATGTAAGTAATAACCAAAGTACGATTTCAATGACAAACTTCGCATTGTTACATGCTCATCCGTTTTTCTCAAACTTGTATGTATTGAAGTCATGTAACCCTTTTTCAAATCCTTCCAAGTTTAACCCTTTTTCCGATATGTACATATGGTCCTAATTGATACAATTGTAATAATGTCATTATATGCTTTTGGAATTAAAATATTTTTAAAGTAAAGTAAAATAGCATAACTTCTGTACGTTTTGGAAGTGATTGTAAAGTATCGGCTTGTTAGTTATTCTTGTTAAGGTGACGGTATTTTCAAAACCCATTTTGGCCATCGTAAAGTTAATTAAAGTTATGATTCGATTGCTGGAATCTCGTCGAAATAAATAGTGCAAGGTCTCGTTTCAAATATAATATAACAAAAAGGGAAACTACAGCTACACTTCAATCATTTGCATCTTGATAATTATTATCTTGATCATGAATATTATAGTTATCATGATTATATGTTTTTAAATAAATAAATATCTCACCTCCTGCAAAAAAGACCTAATCCCATTGGCTTAGAGCGGTCAAGTGCCCATGGTGTATTTTCCATACACCCCGAGTTATTTCCATACACCCCAATTAATCGAGTTGTCGGTTGAGATATAATCGTTACACAGTACTCTCGCTTCGCTCTCGCATTATATGACATTACTGAGGGTGTATATCTCATACAACGTCAGTTACGAACAGTGTAACTTATAATTCTTATTGACAATAATACTTTCATATTGTTGAAAGATTCGCTGTGTTTCAGTTTAGAACACCAAGTACAAAGCATTTATCATATGTAGTATGAACATAAAGTAATCAGTAAAATCATCTTTGACACTAATTGACAGCAAACAGTTGTTCGCAAAATGATACAAATCGTAAACTATTTATAAATTGAGCAGACCTAATTGGTTCATTACAACGATGATTTAAACTGAATAAAAACTTTAACTATACTTAAATTCCCGGGTTGATCCCTGTCTGAGGCTTCATTAATTATCTATTGTATATCAGGTTTACATGCTTATGTACTCACATGAAGCACATGTAACGGTCCATAAACTTTTTGCAATCATCTGCAAGGTTGTATGACGCTCATACGGTTGTCAAAACACGTTTGCGATGTGTCAACGAATCAATGCAAATACAAATTTTGATTACAATGCAACTTTCCGAAAAATCATTAATTTTAGAAGGAAACGTACGTGTCCTAAAAATAACAGGTACACAATATAATTAGAACATACCATATACTTGCGTGTAAAGTAATATGTTTATCAGCTCAACATGGTATCACAATTTTATAATTACAGTGACAGTGTAAGCAATAATGAAAAAACTTGATGTATAAGTATTGTTTTATTAAGTGGTATCGCTCAATTTTCAAATTTTAATTATACCACGCAAGATTTATGGCAAGCGGTTCGATGCATAATTCCAAGAAACTAGGTTTCTCATGAGAACCTAGGTTTTCAAATGAGAACCTAGGTTCTTGTGAAAACCTAGGATACCAAACGAGAACTTAAGTTCTCAGAATGAGAACCTAGGTTCTCATGAGAACCTAGGTTCTCATGAGAACCTAAGTTCTATGTGTCTATGAGAACCTAGGTTCTCATGAAAAACCTAGTTTTTCATGAGAACCTAGGTTCTCAAGCGTAAACCAAGGTTTTCAAATGAGAACCTAGGTTCTCATGAGAACATAGGTTCTCGTGAGAAACCTGGTTTCTTGGGATTTCATAAACCTAGGTTCTCATGAGAACCTAGGTTCTCATGAGAACCTTGGTTCTCATGAGAAACCTAGTTTCTTGGGATTATGCGTCGAACCGCTTGCCATAATTAACCTCCAGTTGTCTCCCACTGCTTGGTACACGCTGGCGGCATATGTGTAAAATGAATAGAAATAGGCGTGAAACCGTGAATGTTTCTCCCCAAGAGCATTTTCTGAACAATGTCGGTGACCGCCTCTTGTTCATGTTTCCGTGCATGGGTGTTCTTGAGGAATGAAATGAGTAAAGTAATCGGTCGACATTGGTCTGAACACGTTAATAAAAAATTGAACTGTTTATGAAATACATCTTTAATTGTAAATATTATTTTGAGACTGAAAATTAAGATCAATCGTTACATAATACATTGTTACAGCATTAAATGAGTTTTAAATATTCAGTTCCCTTGTTCGGGCCTCAAACAACTGTACGGTACAGTTTTCTATTTTAAGTATGTCTGTGACCTACATGTAGGAAGCAATCATTATGGTATAAAATACATGTTTTATCTCTATTGATTATGTGTAATAATGTATTATTCAATCGTAAGATATCGGCAACACTGCAAGAAAAACTTATGCGCTAAAGACTTTGCAAACATATTTCAATAACTTGAGATATCTGCAAAAATAAAGTTCTTAACGGCGTGTTTTCATTCTGTCCATGCCGTGTGTAATCATATGTGAACCCCATTGATCCTGCGCCCTGAACAATATGTGTCCCGTATTCCAAACGAGCAAGTTTACGCCGTCCGACGCGTAATTCTGAAAACCTAGGTTCTCTGAAAACCTAGGTTCTCATGAAAACCTAGGTTCTCATTTGAAAACTTGGGTTCTTGAAGCCATGTGCAATCTTCAAGCGAGAACCTAGGTTCTCATTTTGAGAACCTAGGTTCTAATGAGAAACCTAGTTTCTTGGGATTATGCGTCGAACCGCTTGCCATAGAACCGCTTGCCATACACATGGAATATATTGTGGAACAAAAAAATATGACGAGAATTTTGTATCGCGTTAAATCTATGTTAACACATCAAGCGTTGATTGGCTATTGCTATAAGGAACATTTATTGTTTATGCGTTAACTTTATTTTTCGAAATATTGTACGAAATAGTCGATGATTTTCTGTGTTGATGGGCTTTTATATTTTGCATTTAAATCCCTGCAATAATTGTTCGAGTGTTGTGTTTGTCGTGTATTTGTAATGTTTCTGCTTCAGTTGTTTTGTGTCTTATTAAATTACAATTGGCTCAATGCAATGAATAAAGAAAAATATGTTATAATAACGTATTTCTCAGGACGGTTCAGCTAAAATCTCACTTTGATTGTAGAGGAATAACACTATGTCATTGAACTTGTCACAAAATACAAAGTGTTGTAAGTCTTGAAATTTGAATGTTCCCATATCCTTAGAGTTACGAAGTTGCTTCTTGATATCTTTACTTGTACGCGGTATTATAAGGCGATTACAAAAGTAAGAACGGGCAGTTGCTCTTTCAATATTGAAAACATAGTAATGTTTGTTTCCTCTGATATACCTGTATCAATTCCAGAAGTTTTATTTGAATACATTCAATTAATTTAAAAGGGTGTTTTGTACAAGAAGATAAAAGTATATAATGATGTTCTGCACAACAACAGTTATGGAAGAATGCTTTTATAAATGTATGCAGTTTAATTTTATCCTCCTTAATATTTATGAATGTAACACATAAAAAATGTCAAAGGGCTATACATCTGCCCATAGTACCGAGAGAATTATTGTTCTTGAACAATTTCCTTTTCAAGTCATCTTTTATTATGTAAAGATTATTTAAAATACCGTGAATACTGATAGTTATGCCCTAAACAAGATAGTACATGTATACAAATATAAGCAAATGTTGAAAACGCTTAAACTGCGGATATGATAGTTGGGGTTCTTACACTCCAAATATGTTATGGGCACAGCTATATTTAAATACCTGCATTACTCATCATGGAGTGATGCTCCGAACAAGTATATCATCTATAGGGAATTAACTATGTAAATACTAACTCGAGATTCCTTGTTCGTGTACTCTGCCATTTCCCTTTAATGCAATCTATCGTAAGATGAAGCCATTACCGGTAAATTCTTCATTGCTTTCTGAGTTGTGAACCGGGTCATAAAAAGCCGAACATACAGCTAATAGAGTTATGCTTCTTGCACGTTGCACTTCCTCTATGTTCTCTATGAAAGTACAAAGTTTCATTATGTTCCGCGATGAGTTTGGTGCAAAAGCATACCGTGTGCCCTCTGTGTGTGCATGTGTGTGTTCGTGTGTGCGTGCGCGTGTGTGTGTTTTTTGTGTTGTTCTTTTTTTTTGGGGGGGGGGGGGAGGAGGAGATGCTTCACGTCGCGCGCGCGACCATGATATATGATATTTAGTCGTGCTTAAAGGGATTTGGAAATACATCGACATATATGACAATCATACCAATACGTCGTATCAAGTGCAACAACCATGGTAGGCGATTTTTGTATGCCTCTCGTTATAAGCGTGTTGCTGCTATAGGGCTTAATTTTTCAAACTGATGAAATAGTACGATATTTTCATAATCGGAGTTGTGGCTCCTTTTTTCAACAAAACGATACATGTAACTTTTGTCTCGCGTAGGCTGTTGAACAGGACGTGAACTCTCGAACCTCTATCATTTGTTCCAGATGTTATGGACAAAACCGGAGTTATAACGTTATCTATAGTTCATGGCGGTTTACTGTTTACACAACCGCGTCAACTGGCAATTGCTATTACTAGCATTACAGTGACGCCAGGAATGTTGAGTGTGTTTCAAAAGTATTAGCGGGATCCGTTTACAAATTCAACTCTTCCATTTGAAGTAATTACTTAATTGCTCAAACCACATGTAAGTTAAATGACACTCGCTCTCATATGCGGGTTAAAAATCATAAGCATATTAAAGTATCCATTTGTATATATAGATTTAATTTATACAAAAAAAATTATCATTGATTTTCATTACGTCTATGTGTACTAACTGAATACTGTTGAATGGTTATTGAAATATGATTTTTAAATGGGGCTTGTGTTACATTAGGAGATTGCATTCAGTATTTTGTCATGACTAAACTTATTTTCATATACATATCCAACAGCGATATGGTATGTATATTAGCTTGTTTTCCCCTTAAATTAGTGTGCTTAATAGCAATCCAATCCCTTTGCTTATCTTAAAATTTAAAAGTTTACAAGTAGCATCCGTTGCGAATATGGTCGAATGAGTTAAAACTATTGGAAAACTTAGACTAGGCTACCGAAAAGGATTGGCGCAAAACATCGCCCCGTACATGGAAACACACAATATGTTTAGGCCTTAATATTCTTAATTAAACCATTGTTCAGGTATGATATATGACATAGTATTCTTCACGAACACTTGCCACGTATCAAATGTAAACGATACAAGTTAAGCTGTTCTACATAGTACAAAGTAGACTGTAAAAGACCGCGTGTAACGCACAACGAAGTAATACCACACCGCTACAACGAAGTAATAACACACCGCTCGTCCGATTTTTGTAGGGGATTTAGATGCGTATTTGACATTAAATTTGATCTGAAAAAATCTGGTTAGGTATATATATAATAGAACAGCATATCCTGGGAAAACAGATTCAATAAGTGTATCAGAACGTTAATTTCAAATTAGTAATTTTACATCCATTTTATTTTTATGGACCAATGAAACAACTATATATTTTCTCTATTTTGTTTGATATTTGTTCTCGATTTAGTAAATAAATTGCGAATAAAAACATGTAAAATTAACTTTTTACGTGATCACAAAACTAAAGAATGCGAACGATTTCGAACCTGCAAATTTTAAACGCTGCACTGCTATGATATATATAGACAAAACAACATCGTTGCGTAATTGTCCGTCCCGCTAGCGCAGTGGTAAGGACGTTCGCTTTTTGACGATGCTGGAACAGCAGCGTCCAAGGTTTGATAATCACCTAAAAAAATTTTACAATGGCCATCTATGTAAAAGACCGAGCCAGTCCGATTTAGATAACTCGATTTTTCAGTTACTTCCCTTGGGCATACGCCACTGCGTAGGATCCTAGCATTGATAACATTCTCCTAGCAGAGTTGCCGTTCGTGTTTCAGCATTCAACAATGGCCGCCTTAATGAGAGTTTCGATTAAAAACTTTCTTACTGCATACATTGGCTTGTTTCGCTATTTAGAAGCTGTCATTTAGGATATATGAATTATTTATTCACTAAATCTTCGCTTATGACAACAATAGTTGGAATTCGAAGGATATATACTCGATGTGAATGAAGGACTTTCTGGTCTCTGGATCGTAACAGCTTGAAACGGCAAAACTGGCATACTGATTACTGGTATTTTTAGTTATCAATATAAGTCACATTGTGCTTTATAAATTGTATTCGAGCATTTTGCGACTTATTGAATGACTATGATACCCGATATCAACATTTCATCGGGGATTTGCAGATCACCAAGCTGTCCTGAGATTCAACATTGATTTCAAACTTTTACTGGTTAGTACTCTTTCTTAGTGTTAGTACTTTTTATCATTTTAAAGTTAAATGAACTGTGTCACAGTAAAAGAGACATTAACCCTTTCAGTGCGTGACCGAATTTTAAAGGCCTTTGCAAACAGTTTGGTTCCAGATGAGACGCCACAGAACGTGGCGTCTCATCTGGATCCAAACTGTTTGCTATTCTGATAGTATTCTTTGAAAAAAAATGAAGAAAATGCTTATTTTACAAATTCAGCAGACGACATTTTAGCAGACGAAAAATTTCCCAGCATGCAAAGGGTTAATGCGATTGTGGCCAGTTTGGATCTAGATCAGCCAGCAGTCGCTTGAAAGCTGTTTGCTTAAAAGCGTTTTTCTGACAATAACAAATAATTTAATTGGATACTGATTTGACTGCGCTTTTCCTGTGACCTGGCTCAAATTACAGAATTGTCATTAATCAAATTATTTATTTCGATCATTACTCAATTGTTTTTCTTGTCCCTCGGGATCAATGACCCCAGCACTTTCCTGTTGAGAATTGAATACTGCTAAAGGCGATGCTAGGGGGCGTGAGAGATGTTGCACCTTCCAGTATCGCTCGATTGTTCATTGTCGGCTAAAGTACTACGTACATGTACCCCGGGTACTCTTAAGTATACTTACATGTATCCCGGGTACGGTAAATATACTAAAATGTACCCGGGAAATTTAACCCTAAATCAGTCGTTGTCGACTATTTTTTTGTAATAATTATATAGACACATTTATGTCAATTTTCTGAAGAATGGCCTCTATATTATCGGAACACATACTCAAAAAGCATGTTGATGCAGTGTTTTTTGAAGAGAAGTGTGTTTAAGATAATCGGTTGCGCGTTTTACGACATCGGATTTTGGGCGCGAATACAACTCGGGTACAGTCTAATATGGACCAAGTACAATTACGTTTATTTACCGAACCTGGGGTACATGTAAGTATACTTAGAGTACCCAGGGTACATGTAAATATACTTAAGAGTACCCGGGGTACATGTAAGTAGTACCAGAGCCGACAATGACCAATCAAGCTCCATTATCCGTCATGAACCGACTCAAAAAACCGAGTCGGCAATATTTGACTTAATTTTTGGATTGGTTGCTCTCGAGGGATCGAAAATTTCAGAATCTTCCTAAAAGCCCTACGGGTTCGATCCCCAGAAGCGACATTGAAAACTAGCATACTTTGTTATCTAAAAGGTTGCTAAACCTGATATTCAATGATAATGTGAATTTTCTCTCACATGATGTTCATCAGTCATATTATATAAAAACTTACAGCAGTAGTAAACAACTGGACAATAATTAATGAACGCATCTTTCATTTGTCTTTGACACTTTGATTTTGACATGGCCTAGATTTAAATATGTGACTGGACTTTACCAGCACTCTTGTAACAGAGCTAAAGTTTAAATGTACTATTGAAGATCGCCTAAATCCAGATTTGCTATTATAGACGTGTGGAAAGTTTTAAGGGTGTGACAAGTAAGCAAAAATTGGTCATTACCCAGAGGCCACAACTGTTCTATGACTGTATTAAAACAAGAAAAATCAGTGCCTGATTTAGATTTCCTTAGATAGTTCAATAAAAACTAATTTCATAAGCCTGGAAACAGTTTAACGGTAATGCTACCAATGTGTCACACCAGGGCCTTGAATTTGAAATCTAGGACATGCATGGTAATTTCTTCATGAAATCAGGACACAAATTTTATTTTAAGTCCTTAATTGACCTGGCTATAGTTCTCAGATTATTATAAGCTCAATCAGTATATTTATATCATTATTTATGCTTTGTGTATTGTAAACATATACACAATCATGCAGTTACATGATAGCAATAAATAATATCAAAGCTACCCATACTATAAAGGTCATTGACAAAGCCTATGGTCAAAATGTGAACACATTGAGTGTAATCGCCCTCTCGTGCCAGCAAAAACAACACGTTGACAGGTTGTCATGTTTTACAGTTCTACTTTCACTTTCATTTTGTGATATCAAACTATTAACAATTATGTGGCTGAGAAAAATATCGCCATTGCTTTTTATGCTCCCGGTAGGGTGGCCTATATCAGTTGAACTGTCAGTCAGTCAGTGTGTCAGTCTCTCCGTCCGTCCGAAAACTTTAATGGCCATAACTTTTTTAATATTGAACCTAGCAACTTTATATTTGGCATAGATCTACATGTGCATCTCATGGAGCTGCACATTTTCAGTTGTGAAAGGTGAAGGTGAAGGTCATCCTTCAAGGTCAAATGTCAAATATAAAGCGTCTGTCTGTCTGTCCCAAAACATTAACATTGGCCATAACTTTTTCAATATTGGCATGCATGCGTATCTCATAGAGCTGCACATATTGATTGGTGAAAGGTCAAGGTCATCCTTCAAGGTCAAAGGTCAAATTTTGCAATATTTAAGATAGCATCTCCATATTCGGCATGCATGTGTATGTCATGGAGCTGCACATTTTGAGTGGTGAAAGGTCAAGGTCATCCTTCAAGGTCAAAGGTAAAATATGTGGGTTCAAAGCTGCGCAGCAGGGGGCATTGTGTTTCACAAATACAGCTCTTGTTTAATATATTTTCTGCACATTTCTTCAAAAAACTTACATCAATACACGATTTTCTTCGTTAATTCAATCATTCCTGACAGACTTGTGTACATATTTCGCTTACATTTTGACGCGCGTAGGTAGGACCGCATTACCGCTTCCGAAATGTGTATTCATACTATTGCCTTCGAGGAACTTATCTGATGTTTGACGGAAAGGGCCGAAAATGTGCGAGTGTGGGTCAAGTTCCCCACAGGTACTACATCCCGTTCCCCCAATTTTTTTTCCGTACCTAAAATTTTTCGTACCCAATTTTTTTTCGAACCCAATTTTTTTTTCGTACCCAATTTTTTTTTTCATCCCCAATTTTTTGTTCGTACCCAAAAAAATTTCGGTCCCAATTTTTTGGTTCCCAAATATTTTTTCGTACCCAAATTTGTTTTCATACCCAATTTTTTTTCGCAAAATTTTTGTACCCAATTTTTTTTTTCGTACCAACAAACACAATTGTGGTGATTGTGGTGATGTAGATAAACTTAACTTGATGCTTTTATATCCATCCTCTGAAAAGCATCGTCACACCAGTACTGTCAGTACTTTGATTCACCTTTACGACACCGGTTCGATTCCCGCTACCGGCGCAATGTTATATTTTGTATGTTTTGTGGTCACCATTCCTGACAGTTGTTTTTTTCCAGAAAATCTCATCCCCCCAACCTGCAGCATTTGACCATATACAAAATTAAAAAGTATTTCAGTACAAAACAAATAACTGTAAATTGCAATATTTGTTCTCGATTTAGTAAATAAATTGCGAATAAAAACATGTAAAATTAACTTTTTACGTGATCACAAAACAAAAGAATGCGAACGATTTCGAACCTGCAAATTGTAAACGCTGCACTGCTATGATATATATAGATAAAACAACATTTCTTTGCGTAATTGTCCGTCTCGCTAGCGCAGTGGTAAGGACGTTCGCTTTTTCACCTTTACCACACTGGTTTTATTCCCGCTCCCGGCGCAATGTTATATTTTGTATGTTTTGTGGTCAACATTTCTGATAGTTGTTTTTTCCGGAAAATCTCACCCCCCCCCCGCAGCATTTGACCATATAAAAAATTAAAAAGTATTTTACTACAAAACAAATAGCTGGAAATTGCAGCTATCATTCAAAATTCGTCCCAACTGTCGTCAATCTAATCTTATTAGGTAGGAGTGCTGGACACACTCCGGGTCCCAACATTATGCAGCCTCAGCGCGGAGGTAACTCATTACCTTGGAAAAACACAAATACACACACTGGGTGCAGCCTAGGCGCGTATAGACTCAAACAAGGCAACAAACTCAAGTGCGGGCACAATCATTTAAAATTTACATATTGAATACGATATTCTAACAGAAATTACACAACCACCTAAGTGAACATACCATCTTTGATATTTCGTTCGATTGTTAGATTTCAGCATATACATGTATAAGGTAATTTCGCTATTAGTTAACTTATCCATATGTTCGTGGGCGAACTCGGATAGTCAAGTGCTCATACGATTGAGCTCACATGGTCCGGCTATGTGCTCATACCTACTTTCGAGAATCATCATGAATGTATTGCCATACTTAATGAACAAGAATGTGACCCGCCTCCCAGTTTCGCTCAATGGGTCAAGTTACCCACGGGTACTACTTCCCCGTACCCCTAAACTTTTTTTCGTACCAAAAATGTTTCGTACGCAATTTTTTTTCGTACCAAATTTTTTTTCGTACCCAAACTTTTCATACCCAAATTTTTTATCGTACCCAAATGTTCGTATCAACATACACAATTGTGGTGATATAGATAAACTTAAATTGATGTTTTATATCCATCCTCTTCAAAAGCATCGTCACACCAGTACTGCCAGTACTTTGATTGACGATGTTGGAACAGCATCGTCTAAAGTTTGATAACCAGTAAAAAAAATCTTTACAATGGCGACCTATGTAAAAGACCGAGCCAGTCCGATTGAGACAACTCGATTTTTCAGTTACTTCCCTTGGCATTCGCCACTGCTAGGAGATTGCTCGTTGATTTTCATTGATAACATTCTCCTAGCAGAGTTGTCGTTCGTGTTGATAAAGGTAAATATTAATAGAACAGAATATCCTGGGAAAACAGATTCAATAAGTTTATCAGAACGTTAATTTCAAATTAGTAATTTTACATCCATTTTATTTTTATGGACCAATGAAACAAATATATATTTTCTCTAATTTGTTTGATATTTGTTCTCGATTTAGTAAATAAATTGCAATAAAAACATGTAAAATTAACTTTTTACGTGATCACAAAACTATAGAATGCGAACAATTTCGAACCTGCAAATTGTAAACGCTGCACTGCTATGAAATATATAGATAAATCAACATTTTTTTGCGTAATTGTCCGTCTCGCTAGCGCAGTGGTAAGAACGTTCGCATATTCACCTTTACGACACCGGTTCGATTCCTGCTCCCGACGCAATGTTATATTTTGTCTGTTTTGTGGTCAACATTCCGGACAGGTGTTTTTTTTCGGATAATCTCATCCCCCCGCAACATTTGCCCATATAAAAAATTAAAAAGTATTTCAGTACAAAACAAATAGCTGGAAATTGCAGCTATCATTCAAAATTCGTCCCAACTGTCGTCAATCTAATCTTATTAGGTAGGACTGCTGGACAGACTCCGGGTCCCAACATTATGCAGCCTCAGCGCGGAGGTAACTCATTACCTTGGAAAAACACAAATACACACACTGGGTGCAGCCTAGGCGCGTATAGACTCAAACAAGGCAACAAACTCAAGTGCGGGCACAATCATTAAAAATTTACATATTAAATACGATATTCTAACAGAAATTACACAAACACCTAAGTGTACATACCATGTTTGATATTTCGTTCGATTGTTAGATTTCAGCATATACATGTATAAGGTAATTTCGCTATTAGTTAACTTATCCATATGTTCGTGGGCGAACTCGGATAATCAAGTGCTCATACGATTGAGCTCACATGGTCCGGCTATGTGCTCATACCTACTTTCGAGAATCATCAAGAAGGTATTGCCATACTTAATGAACAAGAATGTGACCCGCCTCCCGGTTTCGCTCAATGGGTCAAGTTACCCACGGGTACTACTTCCCCGTACCCCTAAACTTTTTTCGTACCAAAAATGTTTCGTACGCAATTTTTTTTCGTACCAAATTTTTTTTCGTACCCAAATTTTTTATCGTACCCAAATGTTCGTATCAACAAACACAATTGTGGTGATATAGATAAACTTAAATTGATGTTTTATATCCATCCTCTTCAAAAGCATCGTCACACCAGTACTGCCAGTACTTTGATTATTACCTAATTTTCGGTATCGCCATATGCGAACTTCTTCTTCCTGTTGACGGTCACCGGTACGGACGGCACCATACTTTCCGGTGCAGATGCCGAGCGTTGTTACTTCGTTACGTACACAATATACAGGTGAACGCGTATTGATTGCTGGCTTGCACTGATCTAAACGTCACTGTTCTGTTCTGAATTGGCTGTTCATAAGTGTTGATCCATTTTGTCCATCATTTTTTTATAACTGATGGGTGATTTCCTTGTGCTTAATCCGGAGAAAATACTTGGTCTAATGACTTGATTTGGGGCGGACCGAAAGTGTCAGGCATCGAGTTGAATATCCATATACGGTTTGACAAGTAAAATTTCAAACTTATGCACGCGATCTTCAATACATTTCAGAGCGTCATCTTCAACGGAAGTTTGGGACGGGAAGTACTGACAATAGTGTACACTTATAATTGTGAATATTCACATTTTATTAAAAGTTAATGCTTAGAGGTCAATCCGGCGTCGAATGCAAGGCACGAAATCGTGGCTCTGCTTTTCCCGGTGATAACATTAGGCAAGTAGAGTTGGAATTTCTTTTATTAATTGACGCAAGTATTTAGATGTTGGTTCATAATTCTATACATTGTGTTTGTGTATAATTTACCATACTGCAATGAATATTTATTAATTTAACCATAATCTTTATCATATAACCGTTTTCATCGTTAAGTTAATTAAATCGAACGAGCCAGTGAAATTCAACTTCCTTTTCGAACGGTCATTGAACTTAATTTCAATGTAAACGTTTTGCCTTTCCTATCGAAGCGTAAAAGGATGAATGAGTATATCATGAAATGACACTTAATCAACGGTGCATGTACATTTAGTTGTTTTTTTCTTTTTATAATAGATTGAATTTTGCGATGTTCTAAATTAGGCTTACATAAGCGCACGATGTTGAAGAGAAGATTTTTGCAAATTATAAACATAGCTATTTCAAGGTGCAAACGACCTTTATAAGGCTTGCTAAAGCAATACAAAAACAAACAATGATTTTACAATGTGATTTGATAGACCTGAGCCGGAATGTGTTAGAGATTTGGTTAACAAATAAACGAGAATAAGAGAGTTCAAACAAAGATCACACGTTTAAAATTATTAATTAATATTAAAAAACGCCAGCCGTATCAACCGTGTCATCATCATCATCATCATCATCATCATCATCATCATCATCATCATCATCATCATCATCATCATCATCATCATCATCATCATCATCATCATCATCATCATCATCATCATCATCATCATCATCATCATTTCCATCCTCCTTATCATAATCATAATCATTATCATAATCATTATCATCAATATAATTTTCCCCATCACCATCACCATAATCATTTTCATTAAAAAGTATTAGTGCATTATTAGTATTAGTTTGGTCTTTAATATCGAAGTTGATTGAGACCAAAATGTTGTACTTTCCCGTGGCCCTTAAATGTCGTTACATGTATACATGAAACATTTTGATATATTTTACTCAACTCCTAGCTGCATCAAACTCGGAAGAGTTTGCCAGTTTTTATCAAGATGACCCATTTGTTATAGACAGTCTCCTAAAAATTGACGTTTTTAATAACTGACTACCTGTTTATTTGCATAAAGACAGTGATTTGATTTATACGTTTTTGTTTTATTTATACGCTTATGTCATGGCATAATACTCATCCGATAAAATCCTTAAGTTAATAAATGTCGAGTTAAATGTGCGTCAACACATGTTGAATACAAATAATATAATGCTAAAATTGTTCAACATTCAATGGCTTTCAATCATGCGGTGTGTTTTCTTACTAAACCTGGCTAGATCATATAAAACATACCATTTTCACAAGTGTTTGACTGATCATTTAAATGCATACACGCAAACTGAAACATCGTATCTTTTATATATATATATATAAAAGCTCCACGCATACAACATAAGAATGCAAACGTTTTTTTACCTGTAACATATGAATTCATAAACTTGTGTATTCTATATACATTGTATAACGCATTCTGTGTCGATAACAGACCACGACAGCATGCCCTGCTTGGTGCGAAAGCGAATTGGAAAACTTTAACCCATTTATGCCTAGTGGATTCTCCCATCCTTCTAAATTGGGTCAATTTATTTCCAAAATAAGGGATGTCTAGTATTTTTATTTCTATATTTAGAATATTTCTTACAGAAATTCCTTTTATCAAACAGCGCAGACCCTGATTAGACGCCGCATCATGCGGCGTCTCATCTGGGTCTACGCTGTTTGCTAAAAGCCTTTTTTCTAGACGCTAGGCATAAATGGGTTAAGACACGTTATGTTAATACAGGCAACATGCAAATCTAAGTTCAAAGCAGAACTCTCACTAAAACTTGGGTCACTGTGATCATAAGTAACTAAAACATGGGTCATTCTAATCGAGTCATACTCAAACTGAAAATATTAGCATGACTAACTTAATCATGGGTTGCCGTATTATAAATTGCTAACTTGAGTCTCTTTAAGCGTGACTCTTAAAATTTAAGGTCACACTGTAAGAGCAACGTACTAAAACGTGAGATGCATCAAGCGTAATTTACAATTACTAAAATTTGTGTTTGTAAGCGTGACTTACAGCAGATAATGTTAACATTACTAGCTAAAACTTGGTTTGTAGTAATAATGACTCGCGAAAACTTTTGTTTGTAAGCATGACTTGCTCAAACTTGATATAACGTAAGCATGACCTAATTGGTTGTCGTAATATTTACTTTCTAAAACTTGGATCACTGTAAGCGTGCCATACTAAAAACGTGGGATACTGTAAGCAACACTAACTTAAATTTGGATTGCAGTAGTTATGACTATCTAAAACTTTGGTCACTGTCAGCATGTGTTATTAAAACTTGGGTCACTTTAAGCATGACTCACTGAAACATTGGCCACTGTAAGAATGACTTAGTAAAATGTGGGTTAATGTATTCCGGACTCCCGAAGACTTGGGTCAATGTAAGAGTGACTCACTTAAAATTGCGTCAATGTTAGCGTTAGCCACTGAGCATGCGTCAGTGTAATTCTGACTCACTAAAACTTTCTTGCGTATTTTCACGGAATGGGCAAGCAGCAAATTTGTGAACGTTAAAAATGGCTGATATATAACATGCTTTTTTACCAAAAAGTATGCAAAAACAATCAACAACATCAGAATTTAGATTGACACGTCACTTTTGAGATATTATTGTGAGAAATACGCTAAATTCCAAACCTTTTTAATCCAGATATGCGTACCTTTGGGGAAAAAACCTCTTATTCCGAAGATACAAACAAACCTGATCCAGTGTGTGCACAAATAACAGTTTCACTCAAATTATTATACATAAAATAGATTACGATTT
Organism: Dreissena polymorpha; assembly: GCF_020536995.1. Taxonomy (NCBI): domain Eukaryota; kingdom Metazoa; phylum Mollusca; class Bivalvia; order Myida; family Dreissenidae; genus Dreissena; species Dreissena polymorpha. The sequence continues at coordinate 57,187,925 of NC_068362.1, forward strand.
TTTTTAAGATTTAAAATGGGTCGATTTTATTTAAATACTAATATGCAAACAAATTTGAACAGTTTCATTTGAAGGAAAACAGTTTTCGAATTTTAGCTCACCTGTCACGTAGTGACAAGGTGAGCTTTTAGGATCCCTTGTGTCCGTCGTCAGTTGTCCGTCGTCATCAACAATTTCTCCCCTAAACAACTTGATGGATTCTGACCAAACTTCACAAGAATGATTGGTCCTCTACAAAAGTAATATAATTTGTTCGGGTTTGATGCATAAGTAGGTCACAGGAGCTAAAATAGATTTTCATAATACAAACTTGTAAAATCTTCTTGTCAGACACTGCAAGAGCCAGAGCTTAGATATTTGCTATGTAGTATTTTCTAATGGTCTTCAATGAAAGTTATATAAATAATGCCCCTGGGGTCAAAAACGGTCCGTCCCCGGGGCCACTTCTTTTACAAAGACTTAGCTAGGAAAACACTTTTAAAATTTTCTTGTCAGACTCTACAAAACCCAGAGCTTAGATATTTTGTTTGAAGCATTTCCTGGAAGTCCTTTAAAAATGTTACATGAATTATGCACCTTGGGTCTAAAATGGCACCTCACCAAGTTAAGTTTGAAAATGGGTTATGTAATATCAAAAACTGTGTCACTAGGTCAAATCACAGACAAACATTGTTAACTATGTAGTTGCTTCTATACGAAATTTGGTCAAAATGTATATCTTGAAATAAGCAAGTTTTACTTGTATGTTATATTGGATCAAAATCACCAAAGATCACTAGGTTAAATAATATGAAAAAAAACAACTTATTTCAGCACACATCTTTGAGCAGGTGAGGGCTTGTCTGATCTATGGTCGTCCAGTTTAAGGAGTCATGGCTTTTGCTGTTTTTCACAATTAAGAATATACAGAAACAATCTTTCTGGTATTTTCAGTACTTGCTTGTTCATTTTATAGTTCAATAAAGGAATTGTGCCTATAATTTCTTGTAATATATTTCAGCCGATCTGTTCAGAAGACACCTGAGTACTGCCATGAGTCAGGTGTCTGACTTCAGCCATCAGGCCTTGGTTCAACATGGACAAGAGCTTATATCTGCGCTTCCCACTCTAGTGAGACCTCAATGATCTGTGACACCCGCACGACCAAGGAGGCCCCGATCCGCCGACAACCCACAGGTGACAGACGAATATCCACTATTGTGAGGTTTAAGGCCTGTGCGCTTGACCACCCGCTCTACACATCAACAGTGAATCACACAGAGTTGTTTACCAAAGGTCTGGGTAGGCGACCAGACACCACCTTCTCCGTTCCGACTAGTGGGACACAGTCTGACCTGAGAAACAAGATCATTGAGTTGTATCCTATTCTCCACACTATACCTTTTTGTTGATGGTGGGTCAAGCAAGATGCAAGTTGGAGTTGATTCCGATGGAAAAGACTCTTCAACAGCTTAAAGCCGATACCAAATCGTGTGGCTTTGTGAGACTCTGGGTCCTACCCGACTACCACATTGGTCCCCAGATAACTGCTCCTACACCAGCCGCCTCAATGCCAGCAGTCACGATTACGCCGGCCATCCTGTCAACGCCAACGCGGTGTTTGCTTGCGCGCGCGTGATATTACATATTTCGCTCTCATAACACTTAGTCATGCATTAAGGGGTTCGGAAATGATTTGGCACAAATTATCATCAACATCGCGTATCGCATATAACAGAACACATACTGTTCTCACTGATAGAAATGTTACATACCAAACTCAAAGACAAAAACATTACAAGACATATTTATGTATAATTTGTAAACACCATTGTTTGCAAATGAAATACATGTATATATACAATATATGCCTTAAAATGATTTTTTTTTAAGCACACTTGGAAACATTTTGCCATTCCTTCATAAGCACAGTTCAACAGTCTGCTGAGCACATTTTTGTTGGAGGTACTCACTCGTTTAAACTATTTTTTATTTAACAATTGCCCCAAAAATCATAATCAGTTGTTGGATTTTTATTTTAATAGATATGATTGTGCATATTATTTGTACAACCAGCAATCCATTTGAAACCATTATTCAAGTCATTCAAATTCCTGAAAATGAAGTGTTTATTTTAATTTATCTAATAATTGTGCATGTGTAACAAAACGCATGCATTTGTAATTAAAATTTTGATTTGATTGGTCGTCAGATAAACATGTTTTATGGCCATGTTAACTTACAAATAATCTCAAAAACTTTTCAATTGTTTCGCTTGCACATTAGCATACGGTATGTTTGTTTAGACACACATAATGATGCAGGATAGCCATAAAAATCTCAGTATGCATTTAATAATAATATTACAATAATATTAATCAAATCATGTTTGTCTTTTTTTACATTTTCGACCGATAATCTTGTTCAATTCTGTGTATTTGCGGGTAGATGGATACACTCGTTCCCGTAACATACATTCAATGTAAAAATTTGTAATAAATATTTGTTGTACGCGTCCTTCGTTAATTCGCTTGGTTTTTGTAATTAAGGCCGGTAATTGCAATTAATTGTCAAATTGTCAATAAATGTCATTTAAAAAGGGCGATGATGCGCTTAACTTGACGTGTTATTCATGCGAAAGTGAAAGTATGAACAACACGAAAAGCCTTCTGGCCCTTAAGGTAGACATACACAGTAAAATTTATTACCGAATATACTGAAAATATGACAACTTAACAGCCTTTTTTCAAGTAATGTAATATAACAGTCGTGATATTTTAATCAATATAAACTAATAATTGTAAAAAATTACGGTATTTTACAACATTTCTTTTCTTCGTCGTCGTGCTTGACAGTCCCTTTAACCGTCGTGTGGGTAATGTTTGAATGCATGTGACTTAAAAGCCACAAAAGCAGTATACATGACCACAGACTTTTCAGTTTTAACAATTTTAGCGGTTAAAGAGTTCGTTCGGGAACAAAGAAGCGCTAGACTCACGCATGTTATTGGACTATATGCGGACTTTATAATGGTAAAAGTTACACATGTTTACTTTATAGCTGTGAAGTCTTGTTTGATGCATTGCAAAATACGGAAAAAATACGACAAAATATTAATTAAAAGAAGAGTTTGCGTTTTTTTATTAGCTTAGCGACGTACTGTCTAAATAAATTATTCATGATATTTTATTGTTTCCCAAATTTTCGTACAATCGCGTACATATAAGATGGTTTAAAATCGCCACAACTCTCGATTTGTTTACGACACAATCAATTCGTACCATGACGTCTTGTGATGTAGAATGAATCAGTGATACATTAGCTGTTTTCTTCTGTTTTTAATATTATGATTCAAATGACAATATTGTTTTGCTAATATTTCAGTATCATGTTTTTATTTTAAGTCATACAATCATCTCGCATTGTTCGATTTGTAACTTGCTGTGCGCATTCACCCTATCATTATATGGCAACTTCAAAATTTGAATGTCATACTTTGTAGCAACAATGTTCTGTCGAACCATTTATATACTTTTATTTTCATGGTAACAGCAAAGAATTGTTCAGATTGTGTCCTTTTCAGATTCGCTTAGAAGCTTAATTTCTTGTTGTCGTTCAGCTATTTTATATTTGCTGTGCAACCTAAGTCGTTGTCGTCGTTAAAACATTTTATATTAGCTTTGAAACCAAACACAATGTCACCATCCAATCGTTTCGGACTCCTTGTAGTACATATTTTACCAAATTTGCGTTAAAACCAAATGCAATGTTGGTCTCAATCATTTCAGATTCGCGTCGAAACTAAATCCCTCGTTGTCGGTCAGTTATATCATATTGAAAGCAATTTCATAACCGTCATTCCACGTATTCAGTTTTGCTTTGGAATCAAAGTATTTTTCGTCATTTAATCAGTTAAGATTCGCTTTAAAACAAATTTTCGTTGTCGTTATGAAATAATTTGACTTTCGCTTTTAAACCAAACTAAATTTTGTCATTTTATTTTTACAGCTTCCATCAAGAGTTTTCGTCGTCTTGTGTGTGCTGTTTGTGATGATCGAGTTAACCTCCGCCCAAGTAGGGTCCGGTGTGGGGCCGGGGCTAGTGCCAGGTACGTAGAGGCATCATGGCAAACTATCTTGTAATACGTTGCCGTTATGAAAGGGATTAGTTTGTAACGATATTCATGTATTAATATATGACATGACAAAATTTCAAACACACAAACACACACATGCGCGCAGGCACACTTATAAATTGTACCCGTAACAGCAGGTAATGAGATCAATAATAAATAAGTCGTGTTCTGAGAAAACTAGGCATAATTCATGTGCGTAAAGTGTCGTCCCAGATCAACCTGTGCAGTCCGCACAGGCTAATTAGGGACGACACTTTCCGCCTTAATTGGATATTTGCTAAGAAGAGGCTTCATTTAAACGAAAAATGTTATAAAAGCGGAAAGTGTCGTCCCTGATTAGCCTGTGCGAACTGCACAGGCTAATCTGGGACGCCACTTTACGCACAGGCATTATGCCCAGTTTTCTCAGAATACGACTCATATATATATATACTATGTAGACTATTATATAAAAATGATGTTTTTACAAGCTCTCTCATATACATATCTCAATAACTCATTATCTCACGCACGTAAAAATGTTTAATTACATGAATTTGTTATCACGATGAGCTGCAACAAGTGTATATATTTGTTCTGTTCTGTGTTATTGTTACCTTTGCTCAAATGGGACCCAGTAATTTACAGTAAGTAGTTACCAAAAAGAACTTGCTTGCTTAAACACAAACGCTACCATTTCTTTGACAACAACAAAAAAATTACATAAAATCGAAATACTTCCAAAATTAAAGTTGACTTATTACTTAAACAAATAAGGATCAAAAACATGTGTCGTTCGTTGCCCTCTCTGCCACCACAAGAAAATCCTACCAGATTCGGTAGTTTTTTTTTAAATATTATACCAGTTTTTTACAGTAAGTAGTTACCACAAAGAATTTGCTTCTTTAAACATATACGCTACCATTTCTTTAACAAAAAGCGACACAAAATCGAAATGCTTCCACAATTAAAGTTGTCTTATTAATAAAACAAAATAGGATTAAAAACAGTTGTCGTTCCTTGCCCTCTCTGCCATCACAGGAAAAGGATTTTTTAAAGTATTATATTATGAAAAGTAGTATCATTTTCTCACTTTAGTTTAAAATAGTGAATAAATGTAGGTTAATAATAAAAGAATAAATAACCTTAATTTAAAAAAAGTCAAAATAACAACGATACAATTGGTGTACAAAGTGGCTAGACTTTCATTACGTGGTCCCCTGAAGGCAGGGCTTTAATCCTGCTACGCTGGTTCCAGTCAAATCTCTGCGCGGAGGTAGTAAATACATAGCTTGAACCGGTACATGTCTGGAAAAAAGCCAACATGGGTACACATTATTTCAATTGCCTTTACACTATGTAGTTATTTAACGAAAGGTCTGCTACCTTCAGTGTTTTCTTTGTAGTAGTATTGAGTAGTCACCTAATAGAGAAATGTAACCTTAATATGAATGTCTAAAGGTCACAATATACTTAAAGATTTCCTCAACAATCAATTTAAAAGCAATGAAGTTAACAAAAAGTGTGAAATTTTGCGCAAAGAGACCATCATAACCATACCTTTTCTTAAAGAGCATTCCGAGACGAATTGACTTAAACAATAAAAAGATATGTCATGAGTTATGATAGAAAGAAATCGAAGCGAATCAAACGTCACTGTTCTGCGGCCATCCTTTGACCGGTGTGACGTGAAACTCGTCAGACCATGAAAAGGTTCAGATAAACGGAAAAAACAGAGCAATGCGCATGCGCAATGGAACATAAATAAACAAAATCATATGCGTGAGGATCGTCAGATAAAGGTAATATTGAACAACGATTCTTTCCATTATTTAAATATAATTGCAACAGACACATGACAATCTAGGCATACTATTTCATGTATAACTACGATTTCAATTTACCTTCAAATTTACTGCAGTTATTTACTCAACGTATCTTAAACGACATCGGTACACAATATCGCTACTCCACTTCGGTGCGTTTAATGTGCATATTTTGCAGAAAAATATATATATGACATATTCACCAAAAGAAATGTTGAAATAAAATATAAAATTACACGATTTTTGTTTTGTTATTTTTTATTTATATTTACTTTACCACTGAATGATTTTTCATAAGAAACAAAGTCGACAAAACTTAAGCTTTAAAAGTATACGACCTTCAACATTTAAATCTAGTCATATGACATAATTTTTCGCCATCCGTATAATGAATCAGCTGATTGATGGCGTCATAAAATGACATACTTATTGCGTCATTTTCCCCATTTTTTTACGATTTATAATAAACGCGACTTATTTCACATGTTTTCTATATGTACTGTATGTCGACATATCTGAATTGTCCATTGATCACATTTTTCTTATTTCGTGTAATGTGCATTGTTTATAACCAATGCATATACTTTTGACATTTAACTTACAAATTAAGAATGTACAACAAGCCATACACATATCGCACAGTTCATGAATAATCTGCTATGTTTGCTTTCCTATTTAATTCACGTTAGGCATAGAGCTGTGTAAAGTATAAGATGGTAAAAAGTATACACTGGAATTGGGAACGTCCCATTTTGTACACGGGTATTTTCTACTCATTTATCTGTTGTGTACTGGAATGTTTTCCATTCTTTCTGTAATTATATATTAAATTATTTTCTCGTACAATAAGGACATTTACCATAGATAAATAAAACATTGTGCAAGTTTAAACATAATTATGTTTGTATGCAGAAATCTGCAAATGCAACCGAGTTTACCAACGGCTATTTAAGAAATAATTTGTGTATACGTTATAGTTTGTTGTCGAATAACCCACGGCCGGAAGTTTAGATGCGTAAGGATTAAATCACGAGTGCGAAGCAACAATTCGACAACAAACTATAACGTACACAAATTATTTCGATTCTAACACGATTTTTACTAAAGATTTATAGAATGTATCTTATTTTTCTTGCATACTATTTTATGTGAAGCTCCGCCCATAAAAAATAGCTTTCGGCTGTTCTTTCGATCAGATCTCCGCCCTCAATAACAGCCAAACTGGATGGAAAAAACCCATTTCATTTTTCACGTTTGGTTAAATAAGAACAACAACAACTTGCATAAACTAACATGTTTTCATTGTACACTTTAAATTAACGCAAGAGTGTTACATCTACAAGAAAACAACACTGTATATGTGACAAAAAATTGGAATAAACAGACGATACTGTACAGAACAAATTACAAATAGTGTTAATTCAACGTCAGCCATACTGACGATACTGTACAGAACAAATTACAAATAGTGTTAATTCAACGTCAGCCATATTAGTATCGAAGCAGCAGACGAACACCGTGGGAAATTGGGTCAATTTTACGCATTTCTGTTCATAGCGTAGTATTTTGTCACGTGACTTTCATTCATAAAATACCGGATTATTACGCTGGTGGAAAATGTATCGGCATGTTTTGTTTAGCTACAGCGCGTGCTTTCAGTGTATAAGCTCCGCCCATAATTTGTTGCAGAATAACCCATGGAAGATTTTCTTCTTTGTTTATATGAAATTTGGCACGTGCCGTGTTAGAATATTAGATAAACTGCTCCGGTTCATTTGAACAGCAGTAATGTAGAGTACATGACGTAGCGTGTGACGAAGAAGAAAGTTTATTGAGTTCATAAACTCATTTGAATAAAGTGATAGAATGGCATAAGGGTCTTTATTTAACTATGCTAAAATAATTATTATAGACCCTAGATGCAAAATCGTCAATTATTTAGTTAAATGGATTATTAGATGGATTTTGAAGGATAATTCAAGGTAAGATACTAGTTCTTACATGTTTTGATTTTTGTTTGTACTTTTGTCGTTCCCTGTTCTCGGGGAAATGATTTTAACATGGGCGCCATTAATGCATCGGATCACACACGGCATACCCATAACATTATATAAAAAACACGTTCTGCGCGTCCTTAAATTCGTCGCCCGAAGTCGGAAAACGTGTTTACTCGTCAAAATTGTCAAGGTCGTCGATAGCTAAAGAAACTTCAGCGCACAGTTTATATAGTATTGACAGACCTGTACAAAGTAGCGCCAGTCAAAAATCATAAAAAGCGACATTTAAAGTTATGGTAGCCAGAACTAGGTCGTCGATGGTGTACATGTATATTGACATCGACAGCATTTTGTCAGGAGCAATCGCCGCCATATTTGATTTTGATCATTTTCTTTCGAAAATAAAATTAAATATAGTAAAGTAAAATCTTCTTTTCGCGGTCGTAATGTGTTAAAATTCGCATACTGCGTAAAATTGAATCGAGGCATATGATGATATTTTTACTTGTTTTACAGTTTGTGTGTGAATTTTTTAAAGACTATTTTGCGTACCAGAACAACTACATGTATATCACTACGCATGGTTACATTTGTTAGATTTTAAGCGCTTTTATGACTGAATTAAAATTATTGTTAAGGTTATTATATCTATTTATGTTAAATGTCACGTTGAAAAAATCAAATGGGATAAATAGAATACTAGGATTAGCGTTGAATACAGAGAAGTTTATGTTGCTCGGCTCGAACACCGAAAGCGCTCGCCAAGGCTCGCGCTTCCGGCGTTCTAAGCCTCGCAACATAAACTTCTCTGTATTCAACGCTAACCTAGTATTCTCTTTGTATTAGTCTAATTCGGACGCTTGTGTTGAATGTGTTTTATATACTGAACAAAAACAATTTCGACGCAAGTGAGATAAGTTCTTTGAAGACTGAGGTCTTAACAAAATACAGGCGAAATAATTAATTTCAGATAGTTCTTTTGTAGCAACCCTGATTTGTTGATATCTTCCCTATTAATCTGTTCAGACTGAATGCCAGTCATCATTTTTATCAGAACATACTTAACAATAAACTTGTAATGATTTTGATATAAAGCATTCAATAAATCGTATACACGAATGATCACCAACACACAGTAAATAGTGAATATTATCCAAATCATTTTCATCTACACAACATGTGTAGCAATGTTGGCAACTGTATATTAAAAAACATCCAAATGAAATGTAAAATTCTAGGAAATAAAGATAAGTCATAGATTAGATATTTTATAAATTGTTTGTTAAAGGCAGTGGCTAGCCGTAGGGTCCCAAACTAATTACTGAGTAACAGCACTAAATGACAATTCTATACTTTGTTAAGTTGTACGGCTAGACAATCCCCATAGGAAAGGCTATACGTACAGAGCCGTACGACTAGCCAATACAGGCTCGCTGTACGGGGCAGTATGATTAGCCAATACAGGCTTGCCGTACAGGGCCGTATGACTATCCAATATAGGCTAGTCGTACGGGGGCCGAACGGCTAGCCACAGCCTTGTTAAAATGATCATTTATTAGTGAAGATATTCACCTATAGACAGTTGTGATAAACAGATCTTTGCCAAGCAAATTGATGGTTAAGAATTGTTCTCCATCAGACGTTTCAATTCAAATAATGTTAAGGCGAGTCACTGGGTTAAATGCACCTTATACCATTTCGGCGACGGCTTCACATGATTTCTTACAAAAGTAACTTGTCTGTTTTAGAAATATATACTGCACGTATTGCAATTTTTCCACACACATAAATCTTGCAAATCAAAAAAATTGCTTTTGTTTCATGTTCTCAGACAACCAATACAGATTGATGGTTTTATCATACTGATATAATAACATTATGTTACAGGTTATTATATTTTCATGAAGATCTTTTATAAGTTCATGTATAATTTACTCATGTGTTGCACAGGGCATTTATAACCCTGCTGCTGACCTCAAATGTAACACATTATATTGTAAAAGATAAATTACAAATAATGAACCTGCAAAGTAATTCAATTTAAGTATTTTAAATTGTGGCTTTTTTGAGACTTTCTCATCTTGAGGAAATATTTCACTTGTTATGGCAGCTACGGATACAATTGACCACAATTTAGCCTGACTTAAATAGCACCACGTTGCATGTGTGGCAAAATGTCCATATTATATTAATTAAACGTGTTTTGTATGTAAACTAGACCTATTCTCTAGACAGTCAAACTGTGTCTGTCAAATACTGGTAAACATGGTTGTCTGGCAAAGTGTTGAATTTGTATGTATAAAATAAAATGATTTATTATTATTTCTCTAAAAGTGAACTTATACAATACTATACGGTTTTGGTTTTATAAAGTATTGCAGTCATCTTTGTTTTTTGAAAGTATATCTTTATTATTTTACTATTGTATTTATTTAAAAAAAAGATTGCTGACACGTTTTACACACATGTTTTAAAAACAAAACCTGTGATATATAGATTTGCAGTGTTATTAACATCTGATTTTTCTCCAGTTAAGTATATGGCAATTCATAATATAATAACCTTTCATGATCTTTTATAATAATCAACTATATAAAATTCATTCAAACTTGTGTAAGAGCAATATACATTTACTTTTGCTTTAAAATATCATATTGTAGCTATGCGGTTGTATTTTTATGCCCCCGAAGGAGTCTGTCTTTCCGTCAAAATTTGCGTTTAGGTTTCGCGTTTAAGTTTCGAAAAATGCTCATAACTTCTATGTCGCTTCAGATAGCAACTTGATATTTGGCATGCATGTGTATCTCATAGAGCTGCATATTTTGAGTGGTAAACAGTCGAGGTAAAAGGTAAAAAAAAACAAATACAAGAGAAGTAATAAGCTTCAAAGGGAGATAATTATCTGTACCTGCCCAAGGATAAAAAAATTAAATAAATCAAAGCGGCGCAGTAGTGTTCTGACAAACACATCCCTTGTTTAATTATAAATTAAGCTGGGAAATAATAGAACTCAATCATTAAACTAACAGAAATTATATTGGAAAATTAGTAAAACTTTGAAATTAAACGTTGAAACATTTTCCAACTTGTGAACAGTGAAACCGTGTTCATGGATTTATTACTTGAGTCTGCAGTGCTCCAGCTAGGTATGAATGGAAGGGAGCCCTGTTTTCCCAGGCCCCGCCCTGCCCTTTTCTTTCTTAAAATATTTTTTGTTTATTATTATAGTTTTTCTCTTATTTTATAGTTTCTAATTTAGTATGCTATAATCTAAATACATTTGGAGCAGGCGAATGGTACCAATAGCGACCGTCTCCTGCATTTATCGCTCTATGATTGGTCGATAGATATTAAGATACGAGTTTGATTGACGGTTGGCCAGATGTTAATTGATATTCAACATGTTGAGTACTTGGCGGGTAAATAAAACTCAGTTAATGCTTTAATATAAGTAAGAATCGCACGTTGAACCAAGCAATAACACGTGCCAAAATCGGGGTAAAGGATATTTACAAAAATATATGACATAAAATGTTAAATAATAATAGGTCATGATCCCTAGATTGAATCATATGCAAAGTTCTTTTCAGAATTAATTAATAACATATTTTTGTCATCGAATGTATAAGACAATTTACATGTATTTCTTGAAGGTAAATTTTCAAATAAATCTTCACTTTAACGCAAATGTCAACTGACTTGTCAACTGTTCATTTGCGTTAGTTTTGATCAGCAACCTTGATTTAGTACGTACATACCGTATTTCAATGTAACATCTACAGATGTAAAGATATGCAATATTGAACCCAAAATGTTGAAGTCAAAAGGAGCGTTTATTTTTTTCAGGACTACCTTTTTTTTGCTGCTCTTCCTAATACCGCTGATATTAAAAAACGGAGGGGGACCGGGACGGACCGATTTCTTCTTTGTTAATACCTCCGCACCGTAAGTGAAGTACTTATCTAATAAACCTGTCAAAAGACCAACGTCTACATTCCAGACAGATTTGTTTTTCTTAAACGTTTTTAAATAAACATATTAATGGCGTTAATCAATAATATACAATAGTAGATGTGTATTTTTTTCATCAATTAAAAATGATTCTTGAAATATTTGCATTGTAGGCTGCCGCTGGAATTGTGTATGGTAGGTTATTTTAAAATCAATTTCAAATATAGGTTTATTTATGGAGTTTGCGCAAAAAAATTAATGTTATTTTCATCTTCTTTCAGGTCATGTACGCCAGGTACGTAGCATGTTAGTCGTCAGCTAATCTTAATAGGATACGATGGAAACCTTTTGTTCTTCTGTGATTGACGAAAAAATTGTCCAAGACGACAAATCCTATAGTTACTTTGCTCGGTCACAGATGTCTATTCAAGACTGTTATCCTGCTTAAATTAGTTATCCGTAAGAAGTAAATGTAACATCACTTGGATTATTTCCATGTTGCAATTTATCTTAAAAGTAAGGCTTTATTGAGTCAATTTAAAGAAATAAACCATTAAGGTATTTTGGGGAACACCGGAGCTGTTTAAACCATTTACGCCTAGTGGACTCTCCCATCCTTCTAAATTGGATTAATTCATTTCCAAAATGAGGGAGGTCTAGTATTTTTATTTCTATATTTAGAATATTTATTACAGAAATGCCTTTAAGCAAACAGCGCAGACCATGATGAGACGCCGCATAATGCGGCATCTCATCTGAGTCTACGCTGTTTGCCAACGCCTTTTTTCTAGACGCTATAAATATATGGGTTAAGTTGAAATCAATAAGGTAGATCACTCGGGCCATAGATTTAGCTTAAAATTATACTCAAATATTATTATGATCTAATGTAAAGGAAGCCTAATATTAACAAAAGGAGAAATGTTACAACAATGGAGCCGCGTCATGCGAAAAAGGGTCTTATGTCATCTGTGGCTAACTGTTGCGGTGTGATAAGAACGTCCGCCTCTCAGACAAAGGACTAATTGGAGTTTCCCACGCGCTTTAAATGTTTCTCTAGTATTCAAGATTTTTCTCTGGTATTCAAGTATAATGTGAATATAATTTTTCAATAAATGAAGGTTTATACATTATTTGAGATATTAATTTAAATTTATGAAATCAAATACACAACGTATGTATAATATTATTTTTGTATAAGCGATACGAATCCGATTTTGTTTAAAGGATCTAAATATTAATTATCCGACTTCACCCTTAAAATACTTTTTGACGGGATTTCTTCAAATAGACCGTACGTCCAATGTAATTTTTATTATTACTTTTACCCAATACGTTTTAATTAGAAGAGATGAATTATGAATGTGAAAAATATTTTATTGATCATTATTATACACGTTTAGAATTGACTCTATGTTAAATAATAATCTTTAAATAAATAGGTTTACTTTAGTGCGGTTTCGCAACGTTTCACACGCGGTTTAATTTCAACACTCCAGCCATGCATAAAATAATGTTTTCTGATCGCGGACTACTTTATTTGAAAACTTAATGTTCAAAAACATTAAAATACCAATTATATTAGTTATATTGCCCTCAAAGAATATATATTTTACGAAGAAAGTTTAATATATGTATTTAATAAATATTTCACTCCAGTTCTGGATTTTTTAACTCCTTCATATGCTTTCGAGATCTGATGTTTATTAACCATTATAACACTTATCACACTTATTTTGTTATTTTACCTTAACTTTATTACAAAACTATGTTAGCGTTTTTGTTTTATTTCATTCAACTAAATACTCAATTTATGACGTATCTCGTGTGAATTAATTTCTGGGACAAAACAAACAAGTTGAAGTAAGAATCTCTGAATGTTTGGGTAACGCTTCTAATGTTTGTTTATCAACAGTTAATTAAATTTTAAATTTTTAACATATTTCGGATTGTTTCTTTGACTTTGACATAATTAAACACTTAAATATTACTTAATTACTAAAAAGACAATTAATCGTTGCAATTATTTCCTAAAATGCTCATAGCATTTTTTTGTCAAAATGGTTAGAGGGCTATACAAAAAAATCCAAAAAATGGTTTGGTTTAAATTGAATTCAAATTTATGAATGGAAGAAAACACGAAAAGGCCAATCGTTTTAACACTTTATTGTATTGACAATTATAAAAAGATACAACCGGGAAACGATTGTATAATTTGGAAAGATTTTGATGTTTTTGTTTGATCACTTATATCATTAATAAAATGACTTCCACTTTATAAGAAACCGAATGGTAGGATTATGTGCACTCAAATCTTTTATTCCAAATGACACTGAATCCAGCCCCTCTAAGGACAGATTTTGTTTATCTTACTTAAATTCGTTTCTAAATGTAGCTCTTTAGTTCAATGACTAACATCTGGCAATACAATACACATCTGGCAATACAATACATTTACTGGTGCTGACTAACATCTGGCAATACAATACATTTACTGGTGCAACATCTGGCAATACAATACATTTACTGGTGCATATAAAAAGTCAAATATGTGAACAATTCCCCTGGAATACATTCAAGTATGTTTATCAGATCAGTTATGCTAGTAGCAGTATATGATATAAATAATACACCCAAAAACGTTGATTTAACGTATTGTCAACATGGTGATTGTTATGTCCACTGACTATCCTATCGTTTAATTTATTTGTTAAGTTTGTTCTATATTGACAACGAAAATGTTTCCGCTTCAAGTGATTCTACCAACAAGCATTTAGTAGTTATTATCTAATAAAGGATGTTTTGAGGTTTTCACGTAAGCGGGACTTTATAAAAACCTTTTATTAGGGCATTCGTTTATATTCCCCTAATCTCATTCGTTTTGCCATTTCTTGTTTGTCTGCATGCTTTCAGTTCTCGTTTCGTAAATATGTTAGTAAATTTAAAAGAACAAGTGGATATAATCGCATGTTTTTAGTTACAGTATGTTCGGCATCTTCTCTTCCTATAGGCATTCAGTAGTTATTATCTAATACGTAATTTAGGTTTTCATGTAAGCAGGAATTTATACAAACCTTTTATTATAGCATTCGTTTATATGCCCCTAGTCTCATTCGTTTTTGCTATTTCTTGTTTGTCTGCATGCTTTCAGTTCTCGTTTTGTAAGTATGTTAGTAAATTAAAAAGAACTAGTGGATATAATCGCATGTTTTTTAGTTACAGTATGTCCGGCATCTTCTCTTCCTACTACTTCTGTAGATGCTTCTACGTTCGTTTTTTTCGCTGAACAAGCCTCCCCAAACGTAGTAGGCGACCAGCCTGTTGGCACTTTGGTGAATTATGTGTGCACACCACCACGTAATCCCTTCCTTTCAATGATGGCATTTGCCTGTAGCAGCAATGGATCTTGGATCGGAAGCGCGTTTTGCCAATGATGTATTTCGGCATGGAATACACATACATGGACATTTAAAACAACATGTATAATAAAAGCGATGCTTCGTGAACCATCAACGTATTCGACCCACAGATACCCAAGACCCCTTTTGATTGTTGATGAGTTATGTAACTTTCAATAAAATAAACTACAATATGTACCTTTTCCATTTTTGTCCCTTCAGAAACTCCTTAAGAAACTTGCTAGCGTCCTCCTTTTTTTATTTTTTAATATAATATTTTAACATCATCTCAAACAATTGACTTCAACTTTTTGCAGAAATTGTACATAATATGAACATACTTTAATAACAATAATTGATATGTTGATGTTGTAAATGTATAACCTTGTTTTTCATATGTATACGAGATGTATGTTTAAATTGAATAAAAACAGAAAATTTACTACATAACTCGATACCGTAAATCTAAATAAAACTACAAGTCAACAAAATTTGT
The DNA here is from genome assembly GCF_020536995.1 of Dreissena polymorpha. Lineage (NCBI taxonomy): Eukaryota > Metazoa > Mollusca > Bivalvia > Myida > Dreissenidae > Dreissena > Dreissena polymorpha. The sequence goes on from NC_068362.1 coordinate 57,203,686, forward strand.
AATCTGTGATTTTTTACAACGTTCTTTTTATTTACAATTAATGCACCTAACAATATAGCACCTATATAGGAAATACCCGCTTTGAAAGACAACTCCACAGGGCGACCTTGATATCGGGATTGTGGAAAGGGTCAATTGAATCGGAACAAAATGAACATGTTCCCGAAACAAAATTGGCCCAAAGATAAGTGGGCATCAAAACATGAATGGACAAACGCAACTCTTCGCAACGGTTACTTCACATAGACACTGTTCAGAATACACTCCACTTCGACAAATTGGGCGTTAAGATTAAACTTGCTGGACCGTTCTGACAGGAACATCAATGGGTTTAAAGTAAAACCAGATAACACAGTGTTTCGTTGACGAGCAGAATATATATTTTTGTTCATTATTACTAGTGTACAATGCCAACTGGTTTATGTTAAATAATAATTCCATCAATGTGCTCTTACGAATTTCCCGCCATTCCCACAGTTAACTCAACTTTATCAATACCCGATCAGGCCGTTTTGCGAAGTGTCTTATTTGAAACTGAAGACAACCATTAAGTAACCACTCTGAAGCGTAAGCCGCGGCAAGATATTTTTGTGATTTTAATATGCGTCATATATTTTGACTAAGATCACGTGAATCGGAAAGAGATTAAGAGCAAGAGAGATCTTAATCATTTGCAAGAACTTTTAAATTTAATTATCATACACACGTTTGAAAATGAAAAATCTTAAAACCAGTTATTCGGAACTCTATGAAAAAAACTGTTTGACCGCCAATTTATGAAGTTCAATTAATAATAACCAAAGTCAATGTAATTATCCTCGTTGATCAATCCACTTTAACGTACACAGATGCTGTTTAATAACTTATATAAAAGTGAATGTCAACGTTAACAATTAGCAAAAGTGGCAATAGTATACATATTATTACACCGTGACTGCATCTGTTTTCTTGTTCACCATTTGGAAGCGTAGCCGCTGATTAAAAACTTTAAAAAGAAGTTTCGAAGCGGGCAAAAATGACTTAGCCCCCCATCCCCGCCGAAAAAAAAATCTAGCTAACCAATTTTATTCAAGCAAGTTCGCTAATCTGTTTCAACGAAATCTCGTTGATGTTATGGGTTTGTGAAGTAAATGAACTGTAACTTATTATGCCTTCCTTCGAAGAAGAGGGGGTATATTGCTTTGCACATGTCGGTCGGTCTGTCTGTCTGTCGGTCCGTCCACCAGGTGGTTTCCGGATGATAACTCAAGAACGCTTGGGCCTAGGATCATGAAACTTCATAGGTACATTGATCATGACTCGCAGATGGACCCTATTGATTTTGAGGTCACTAGGTCAAAGGTCAAGGTCACGGTGACCCGAAATAGTAAAATGGTTTCCGGATGATAACTCAAGAACGCTTAGGCCTAGGGTCATGAAACATGATAGGTAGATTGATCATGACTCGCAGATGACCCCTATTGATTTTCAGGTCACTAGGTCAAAGCTCAAGGTCACGGTGACCCGAAATAGTAAAATTGTTTCCGGATGATAACTCAAGAACGCTTAGGCCTAGGATCATAAAACTTGATAGGTAGATTGATCATGACTCGCAGATGACCCCTGTTGATTCAAGGTCAAAGGTCAATGGCTGTCACTACAACTAAGAGCCCATATGGGGGGGGGGCATGCATGTTTTACAAACAGCCCTTGTTAACGTATTTGTTTATGCAGAATGTTATTTTCCTTACAGTTGTCATTTTCATAGCAAGATTTGGGTACTATAACAAAGAAAAAGGAGCCCTCTGCATCAATTACAGAAAACAATAATACATAAATAAACATGTCAGAAATATTGTGACGCACACAAACACATATTAAAGGAATATCATATACATTAATATGACCATTCTTACATATAATGCACCGATAGCCAAGTCATCCAAGTCGGCCAGATGTAAACCCCGTTATCAAACCGATTAAATATTTATATTGATCAAATGTCAAGCCAAAAAACAAATGAACCGTGCTCTGTTCAAAGGGGGTTTAATGCATGTGCGTAAAGTGTCGTTCCAGAGTAGTCTATTATAAACATTTTCGTTCCTGTTATACTCATGTACATGGCTGGAGCAAAATAATATACACGAGCTGATTGAACTATACATATGCATATATGAATTATATGTTTGTATATACTACAAGTTCCAAATAATTGTTTTTAATAAGTAGTTCATCGCGTCAAAATAATAATGCTGTTATCTTACATTGAGCTGGTCATGAACAACAACTCCTATTGCAGCTAACTATTCACACGCTTACATTGTTTTCCCTTGATTTTGCATACATAATTTAAACATGGAATACGTATTTAATATACACGCATACAATTCTGTATGTGAATATTTTAAATTATTTTTTATTATTTAAAAATATTTACACCCTACACAGCTGCTGGTTTTCACATTGATCAAATAATATTCTTATTGGTAAACATACTAATATACTGACATTACTTTATGTAAAATAGTATGCATTAAAGACGACGTACATATGTATAAACGATGTAGGGTCAAGGTTATAAAATAAGTTTCTAAAATGACCCTGGACTGACAAACAATATTTAGTTTGTTCGATATACTTAGCCCGCGAATTAACCGTAAATGATTATATACAAAAACACCAAAATGCCAGCCGATTAGAAATAAGGTGTTCGAATGCGTCAAATACATTTACGTGTAAACTATATCGTGTTGCTCTTAGTTTAAACTTATTTATTTAAGTTCGATATCATCGACTGCCTCAGGCAGTGAAACGCTCTCGAATCCGTTTCCTGGGAATATTACCAGTAATTGGTGTTTTTGGGTAGATCTAAAGAACGCTCCCACAGTGGTGATTGAACCCATGACCTCCCGGTCGCAAGGCGGACACCATATCCATTACACCACGACGAACACCATGTTGCCTTGACATGCATGAAGAAAGATTCAACTCGGTCACTTCGGCAGTCTGTCAATTATTGCAAAAATGCAAATCGCACACGCGTTTTGTATGTTGTTCTTTCCAATATGTGTTGGTGCGGCTGGTCATTTCATTTAAGCATTCATTTTTTTAAACGCCATTCTTTAAGAATCTTAAAAGAAAGACATTCCGGTCGGTTCGCTTAAACGCCGGAGCGTAGTTGTACTAGTTAGATGGATTCACCTCTTGAAACATTCTCACATACGTTGCGCAATCTTTTAGAGCCTTTATGAAAATAAGGTGCTAATGTTTTGATACAGCAAAAGAGCGTTTATAAGCTAAGTTATTTTCGGCAAGTTATTCTTTTTTAAGTGACAATGGTAGTTTGCTCTTTATCTTTAATTTGCTCAAAAGTCCTCAACAATTAGTATAATATGTGGTCTGACGCTGTCTATGTATGTCAATCTTGATAGGTGTCTCCGCCTGATTGACAAGCTATTGTTTTGGAAATCTCGTAACTAAGATTGTCACTTTGCACAAATCAGGAATGCCAGAATAAAAAGATGTTTCTTTCATGCCTTGAATGAGGCTCCTATTTGCATTTTCTTCCGGGAAAAAGTGTAAAATTAAGTAAGACGAAAATGTCACATAAAATGTGTAAAGAACTTTTGTGGATTTATAGCACATGCATGAACACAAAGGGACATATGAAAGAAAAAGCAGGTGCAGTATCGAATATGTTTAATAAATATTAAAAGTTATTTATGTTACTCCTATTTTATATTTTAATTGAAATTACTGACCCGAAAACGCAGAATGCCAAGCGTATTTTTCAATTTTCCGCGACAGCGTACAATGACAAAAAGAATCACAAACATGTGGTACAAAAGAGTTAAAAAAGGACGAATTTAATGCCATTCTTTATCAACGCAATTATATTCTTTCGAAAAGAAAAGTAGTTTAATAACGGATTCAACTCGTGAAATGTTTAATGTTAATATGGAAATATTTGTGTGCAGTAATTTCTGAATCTTTCGACCGCACGATTTACTCATTTCATATTACATACATTTAAACATAGACACTGACCATTATACGTTTTATAATTAAAAAGACGGTAAAACGTTAAGTTATGAAAACGGAAAAATATTTTCAAAATATATGGTATAAATAAATAATAATTTGCTGCATATACGACATTTAAAGAATGTTTGAAATGCACAGTTCTTAATTTTCGTATTCAATTAAATGCTATATATTCCAATCCATTGTGATCAAAAGCGACCGCGGGCTGCAAAAAGATTTAAATATGAGTATTTTTAGTAAAGTGACACGTGTATTTCAGACAATAGATACCTCTTCTAGTGTCTTTTGAAATGTCCTGGTGCCGTTATTTTACTCACTCACGTATAACGCCATCCTTGCGTTTAAAAATATTAAAAGCTACACAGTCGATTTCAATCTTGTTTACTCAATTTTAAAATGTTAATTCTAAGTAAAATATGGAAACGGAACGGACCAGAAACTATATGTGCACGCGTACAAAAGAACTGCATATACGTTTATTTTACGAGGATTTATAAAAAACGATAATTTCCGTCAATTAATCTGAATCTAAGTGACTTGCAATATGCATGGGAGGCGAGTGACTGCTTACTGAGCCTGCATTGTTTTCTAATCGAGTGGAGCAATAAAATCAAATTTTAACATGTTACGTTTTAACATGAATAAGTTTGTTCGATCGCTTCTATTAATTCGAATAAATGATAAACGACTTATACATTTACGGGTACAAATAGTTTAAATGAGTTAGTTTTGATATTATCCAATCAAAACAAAGTTTTAAATCGTAAGTATGACACACAAATAAAATAACAAAAACTGTAATAAAACATGACGTTAGCGAGTCAATTTTTTCGCACACATTTTTATTTTATTTATTTTTTATTTATTTTTTTTTTTGGGGGGGGGGGCAGTTTTGTGTGTAAACGTGGAGCACATTGACGTAATTGTGGTTACCTAATAGTACGTTGCATTGCGATGTGTCGCCAATAATTGACCGAATCAGAAATACGCCAAACATTCTGATCACAACTCTAATAAAGTATTACAAATTGTAATTAAACAACGGAATCCCGCTATCTTGTCGACGAACTAAACTTCTTTTCTATATCATGATGGCATATTCCTTTAGACAATAACATTAAAATAAAAATAAAATAAAGATTATTTGAATAAAAATTAAAATGTTTCCCAACCTGTTGTAGCCATGGCGTATTCTTGGGTTCCTAAAGCGACGAGTAGGTGTCCAACAATCGTCATGTGTAGCCGAAACTTGAACTCGGCTTTGACTTGAGCTGTTCAACCCTCCGCTTTCTACAATTACAAAGTCAGTGTGCGCAATTTTTTTGGTTGCTGACTTACAAAAGTAATCGAAAAATCAATACGCGTTTTTATGGCAAAATGTAATTGGCTGTAGCAAATATGTCTTTATAGCCGAAAATTTTGTTTAACTTATGCACAATTGATTAATATATATATATATATATATATATATATATATATATATATATATATATATATATATATATATATATATATATATATATTCTTACAAAAACACATACCGTCAACCATCGCACATTGATCCCGTTATTTGTTGTTGTTTTTTTTTCGCGTGTACGCGGCGTTCCAATCACGTCCTTGAGCGTTAGTTCTGCACTTATGCTGAAATTCCTAGGCCTTAACGCGGCGATCTTCGGCGAATTCACGTTGTCCGCTTAACAGTATTGACGAGCCTTCAACATCTCTTCTGCAACCGTGACGTATGCAATGATAATGCACTACGACCGTACAGCGTCCGCGTTGCACGTATTTTGTAAACCTTTAAATTCACTGGATCTATGTTATTGATAGAGCTTAAAGCCTATGGGTCTTGGTCGGAATAAAATAGTCAGGACACCTGCGCAGTCATGAGAAAGGCAAATTGTCGTTCACGCACTCTACTGGCAGTATCAGACATCCAAAATGCCCATTCAATGCATAAAGCAGAGCTTTCAGAAGCGACCAGACCGAGCAAAACAAAACACAAGTTTGTAAAATTTTAACAAAAAGAAAGATGACCTCTTGGTCGAGCACTTGACATGAACGTTGATAAATTTACGTTTAGGTATTGCTTGATACTCAAACAATATGGTAGCTTCCTCCCAATCAATACTTTGCGACGTCAAGGGGACTTTAATACATTCTTTGCGTTTCTTTTACAACTTGTCTGCCACCTTGGTGTTTGCTCTGCGTTGCCTCTTTGTTTATGGCGTTCTCATAGCGACCATGCACGTAGTCTTGTACGGCGTTTTCTTTGTCTAAAGTTGTCGCCTTAAGGTTGCCACCTTAGACGTTCTTTTATTCATGACATTTGGTCGATCCTGACTCAGAGTCTCCTTTTTGTTTTTTTGTGTGTTTTAACATGCATATAGCAAGCAGCAAAACAAATTGCGGTACAACAAATGACGGGATGAGGTTGCCGGTTGGTACAATTACCCAATGATTTTAAATATAAAATGTGCCTTATATCAAATATATTTGTAAAAAATGTACATATTAAATAATAATTGACACTGAAAATTATGGTCGACAATCAGCTATAATGTTGTTAACTATAATTAAATAAAATAACCGCGCGTGAAATACAATATATTCGTTTCTCTTTTCTAGATAGTATCGCAATCTCAATAGATGAAGCATGCACTTTATTTCAGTATTTCCGTTAGACAAAAAATGTGGCAACGAGTACTTCGGTTACAGAAATAATTGAATTCAAACTAGGTTTATTAAACTTTCTGAAAACCGATAAAAATCATTCTTTTTCTGACATTTTTTAATTCGGTTGAAACCTTCCGGTTTTTTTTTCAGTGGAAAAACTTATATTATATTGTTCGTTATCTTGTTTTGCAAACAATTTTTTAACGATATTTGTATAATATGAGTTTCCTGGAACAATACAAAGACGGATAATCAGTTGTGTTTTTTAAATGCATCATTAAAACACTAACGACAAATTACTGTTGTACGTTAAAATAATAAGATAGTTTTTTTTACAAACATTGCAGCATTATATTGCAGATAAACAACGGCAAGCAGACAAAATCATGCCAAAATGCATAATTATTTCTTTATAATACGATATCTGCTCATTCTAATGACTTTTGCACAATATATGACTCTTAAAATGATTTTTTTTAGAAAAGAAATTGTAAACTGTTTTAAAATGTTTGTATGTGAATAAAACCAAATACACAAGTTTCATTACCAGCACCAGTGTCCATTCATTTATGACAATTCCAATATAGATTACTTGCCCTTGTGACCAAATTTATTGTTTTGTGTTTGATTGGACCAAATTCAAAATTAATTAGTTTCATTTTTTCACTAAATATCAAACCTTACACCCGTGAAGATGAGACGCCTTTACGTGAGGTAGGTATGGTGTCATATTTTTTTGCACGTGGACCTGGTGAAATGAGAAATGAATAAAAAATATGGTACTTATGACTAGTAAGAACCTCAACCGCGCAATTGGCACGTTGCAGACCGGTCAGTCATTAAGATGTGTCGTTCATGTGCAAAAAACGAAACCATACCTTGAAATAATAATTATCAAAATATGTCTTATATTCGAATCCTATTGGTTTGGAGTTGAGGAGAGGTTTTGATACAGACTTTGTTGTGTCCAATGAGTTTTGAATGTGTTGTTGATATAGCAATTGGTTAACCGGTATTGGGCAAATGGGGAACCCGTATGTACTCTATCTCTTCACTGTACACATTCCTCTTCCGAACGTGCACCTGTTTTAGAAGTGTATTTTCGTTGGAATGCTATTTATTATCTTTAGTGGCGTTAAAACATTTAAAGTGCTGATTGCTTGTCGCTATTGAAGCATGCTTTAAGTTTTTAAGTGTTATTCTAATTTAATGGTCGTGTTTTAATTATGTTTTACTTGCATCCTGAAACAGTATTTTTAACAAAACCAATTATTAGCAGAAGATCAGTGAATTACGGTGGATATACTTCACTACCTTGATCTAACTCAATGTTTATCATATGATAAATACAATATAAGTATTGATGCAAAGCACCAAAGGGCGTCGGGAATTTCAGTGTAAAAGGCACTCAATGACGTTACATGGAACGATTTTTTTTCTACTGTAAATATTAATATATTGGCCGATTATTTTAAACAAAATAGAAAAAGATACTGGTATAACCATTATCTATGATTTTGTGTTATAACCCCCAAATAACCATTATCTATGATGTTGTGTTATAACTCCCAAATAACCATTATCTATGATTTTGTGTTGTAACCCCCAAATATTTCATAGTTCATTTTATTTACATTTGTTCCCTTTTTTTACTGGCATCCGTGTGCAGTTTTCATTAATGGAACAGAACTGTGTAGGTTTAAAAAAAATCTGCTTCATCTTGTAAGCGTAATTTCATATTTTTCTCAACTTCAAGGGGAGATGATTCTGAACTTATTCTTACGTTGCTCATTTACGATAGGGGTTTAGTACTCATTGATATGAAAACACTGTACAAGTTTTAATGTGTTTACGACCCCCCCCCCCACCCTCTCACACATATATTTCATGTGCATAATCAAAACAGAAAATGGTTACAATAAAATAGCATATTCATTTAAACTAAAATGTCTATACCAAAACAAAAAGTTAACATCGAACACAAATAAAATAATTCGATTCTACTGGGGCTCGAACCTTGGGCCTATGTGAAGCGAGCGTGTAACCACTACACTATGGAGCCGCTTGAAAAATCACCTTCTTACTAAAATATTAATAAGCTATAATTAGTCGGTTTAAATGTAAACCCGGAAGTTTAAACGCTGGATAGTGAGCGGGGTTAAAGGTCGTGTTTTTCCCAGGCAATTTTAGCGTGGCGAAAAGCCACGTCGCCCTCACGGATAGCCACTCTGGCCTTTTCAAAGGCAAATTTAGCCACGCGCCCTCGTCGATAACATCGTTTTTGTGTCTTATGACCTAACTTGGTCCGCAAAATCAGCGTCCTTGATTGTGAAGCTCCGACTGTGCTTGATTTACTCGAGAGACATCAACGTCTAATTGACTATATTTAGCAGATTTAATCTATTACAGTGCTCGATTTATAGGGAGGTCTTACTGACTGCTCCCAAAGCTGTGAATTAGTAATGCGTGAATAACCCCGTGTCAGTATCAATCGATAATGCCAGAGGCATGTTATACCAAGCGCACTTTTCGGTCGGCAAAGTGTACTCCTCCACGATAAAATCGTTACTTCGGAGACTCTTGATGAAAAACTCGATGTTATTCTCGTGGCAATTGTGCATTTCATGCATTATTCAGTTATATCAAAACATAAATTTTTACGCATAATTACATTTAAAAACACAAACAAATTTATTCTTTATCGTTTTCGTCTTTAAAATAATTAGATTACTTATTGAAATAATTATTGAGACGTATACTTATTTAACAAAATGCGAATCGCGACGATTTAACGTTGCTATGCGCACCTGTCGCTTACATCATTTGACATTTTAACAACATGGCGGACTATACAGAATTAAATTGTGACTCGGCAAAAATGGCAAATAACGTCGTAAACGATCGAATTAACGATGGAGAATATACATAAAGAAGGAACTAATGATCTGTCTGTGATAATCAACGATGCATAAAAAATGTTTTAGATAGCAACAACATTATTTGTTTATTTGTAATCTACTCGGTGGTTGTATGTCACGAAAACGAGTGTTAGCATATTTTAGCGATCAAATTACTCGCGATGTTATTTTAAACATCTGGAGAGATTATTGTTAGAAAATGGGATAATACAAACATGGTTTCATTTATATTTTAGTGGATCTGTGTATAATCAGATTCATATGCATGTATTGCTTTGTTATGTTTGTTGTGCTATACAGTTAATTGAAACAGCATGGATCTTAAATGTACATTGCAAGGTAAATATATTAATATAAATCATAGTGAATTAAATACACCAATAACCATTAAATGTGCTTGTTTATATTTTATCTTTTCCACAACTGCTTCTGATGCGATTACATGTTTCCCAATAATTCAGGTATTCAGGGAATGTTTTTGCCCTTTTTTGCCTAAACTGCGCGCTAAAATGCCCTTTTTGAAAATAATGCGCCATGCCCCTTTTCCCTCCTGGGAAAAACACTAAGTCGATACCAAAGGGCCCATACCACTGGCAAGATACGGGTAAGGCCTGCGGCCTTCTATATGTGGTTCTTAAAAAAATAACTGTAGGAGGACTTGATAGTAATGAGACTGGGGTGCTGTGATGGTGCTCCTCATTGATAAGCGGCTGCTTCCTTTATCAAGACTCATTATTACAATTAATAATACGAGTCGCGCTTCGCGCTCTATAGCGCCTTTATAAGAAACTAGTGGTTGCTAGGATAGTGGAACAAAGAAGTTTTGTTTTTTATACAAAACCAGAAAGTTTCACCGGTTCGCGTATTTGCCCAGTCCTTGTGATATTTTATAATTGCCCAGTCCCTGTGATCATTTATTAATTAACAGAATTAGCTTTGCATTATTGGCAATAAATGTTGTAGTAAATGTAATAGCCACAAATGCAGTACTCATTTACACTAATTTACACAAAAAATCACCATTATGCAAGATATTCTGACAACAAAAATATATACATTGATCCGTAAAATAACATCTCTTCCCATAAGCGAAAAAAAATTATTACATACTAGTCGCCGCACTTCAGTGCGACGCCAATCATTTCGCCAAATACGTTTCATAGTAATTAAATATGTCAACTAATGGAAAAACAAGCTACATAATGAAAGGGATTTAAGCGGTTCTGATTGTACAGAGTGCTTTGTCGTGTGTGTGCGGGATACTGTAAGAAAAGCATATACAAACATTCAAAGAAGTGTGTCCATACAATAATTTCTGCCATGAAAATGCATCAAAGGTGAGTCTTTCTTTTGCTTGTCTTTGTTACGATTAAAGTAAGTAATCAATTTGAGATTAATTATAAACATAACTAACCCTACAACGTTATGGTCACAATTCAATAGTCTTGTTTATAAGTGTTTGATCAATTTTTCTCCATTCTCCGTTAAGAGCTTTGTTAATAAAAGAGTAAACGTTCCTCTTCTTTAGACGATGTTTAAGGATTCCCCAAATACCTTGGTGAATCATCCGGAGACTTTAGCAATCAATTCGTCACGGTTTATTAAGTTCACATACAAATTCTAAGAAACATGATTTCCGGTTAAGTAGTTTCAATTGAGAAACGGTCTTCAAACAAGTTCCGCAAGTCATTCCGAAGAAGCGGCTTCGATACCCAATTGATATAGTACCTGCAACACAGGTTATTTCCATTGCCGCTTTTCCTTTTTAAGCGACACCAGCCCTTGCCTCGAAACCCTCGGCGAAAGGGTCCCATTTAATAAACTAAAGTGTGTCGCATACTGTTTCGCCTTTTATCAAGTCGCAAACTTTGCTTCGCCCGTACACACGCCTAAATTTAACACTGCCTCTTCAGCAGTCTCAAAGTCATTCCATCCTCCACTCCATAACTTTATGTATATCTGTTATGATCTAACCCTCCTCTTCTTAATTTTCGCCTTGTTAAGCGGATGATCTTTTTTCAAGATAAGCGTCCAATATTATGGTGATAATGTTATATACATTGTATTGACAGATGCCTAACAAAGACAACATCTCACGATTGATCGGGGGATTAACTTTGGCAAACATAAGATTAATTATTGATGACATCCAGTGTTGCCACATTTTAACGATATCTTAACTTTTGCATTTGAAGGCTATCATTGATATTTCGGCGTTTATCTCCAGTGTTATCATAATAATTATTGTTGATGGAGCCAATTTAAATCAAATATCCCGTTGGTTTAAAATCATTTTCAATACGCGTGTTTCGTCTATCCCTTGCACTTTAGCACTACATTTTCGAAGCCACGTTCTATAAATGATGAATAGCCATGTTGAAAGATCAAGGTAATGCTTGCACACAATAGATTAAAAGCAAATTGCACGTTTGTGTTTCTTTGCATTCGGCACTGTCTAAACGGGTGTACAGTTTTTGTTTAAATGTAATATTGGCGCATCTCGAACCTTGTAAAGTTGGCAGAATAATAATACGGTGTTTGTAAATTTGTGTTTCCTTCATTAATGGTTCCTGGCCATGATTAAAGGACCTCTCTTATAAGGTTTATCTCTGTAGTGTAGATGCAGTTTCGTTTTGTATATGTTATGACCTTCGTTTTTTTCTTATTCTTAATTTATCGATTTAAACACAATTTTAAATATGTGATTTAAAATCATTAGGGCACATTTTTTTGTTTTGCCACTTTAAACATTTTCATATTTTAATGATCGTATAGTTGTATCACTTTGAGGTGAATACAAACCCGGATCTGATCCCGAGTTGCCTAGCAACCTGTCCCGTGTTGCGAGGAGTGTTCATGTGAAGCTGACTGTTACTCGTTTCAAAATTGTTGCCCCGATGCGGTCACCTTTGACGCCACACAACAATCATCAGTTATCCCATGTTTACCCTGGTACAATATCTACGGCATAAATTCAAACCTCTACAACCCTTATCCCTACGGCTACAGAGTCATATCTTCATGTCCCCCAGGAAATGTCTTTCACAAAAGCACTGAGCTGTGCCAAAAGGCATCGCGATCGCTCAATAATGTAGTTTCTGATTCCAAAGGGCGTGTGTAACGTAACGAGGTTTGTGCGCTGTGTCATGAAGTGACCGCGTTTACAAAGTGGGAAATACGCTTACTTATGTGTGATGGTCTGTTTTTCGAAACATTCGACACTCTGGAGGACCGGGACGAGTATGTCCTTAACCACTGTTGCCAGTGCCGTCCCGCCGGAAGAGAAAGCAAATCGATGCATGGTAAGCCAAACCCGGACATGTGCAAACACAATTGAATCATATTCCGCACAAATTGGTGCTTGTCATGATACCACAAATAACATAATAATATATAGACAGTCAATTAGAAGCCTGATTGCATATGCAAACGCGGATTGTTTTCTTTGTAATAATCACTTGTATGACAATAGTAATGGAAATCAATTATATGACGTCAAAAACGTTGAAAGCAAGAATGTGGAATTGTTAAACAACATTTTATTATACACACTTATTGATTACCAAAACTTGGTCGACACACACGTGCAGATGGATGGAATCATTTGTAATGTGACAGACGTCTATGATTCCATTACGGTTTGTATAGTCTTTATGAAAACTAAACAAATTGTGTATGGCAAATCTTTGCATTAATTTTATGCAGTGGATTTGTGCAACGCCATTTTTTTTAGAATGGTCACTATAGTTACCAGTATGCTACGTTCCGACTATCGCGATAGGCGCCACAATTGCAAATATTGTAATACGTATTGTCATATCCTGCAATCATTCTTGTCAATGGTATTAATCGTGGACACATTTGGAAAGGTTAAACCGACCTCCGCGCAAAGATTTTAATGGAACCAGCATAGCTGCATCAAATCTCTGCCTTCATAAAAAACCACGAGATGATAGCCAATCTACATGGTACAATAATTTTACCATTGTTATTTTTACTTTTATGTAAAGGTAATTTATCCTTTATTAAGAATATAAACTTAAACACTTTTTTAAAATATAAAAGAAAATGATATTCTTTTTCGTCATAAAATGCGTAAACGAAAAAAATAAATCCTACCAAATCTGGTAGGATTTTCTTTTAATGGCAGATATTGTAAGTGAGAGCTTGGGACGACAACTGGGCGTAGAGATTGCGGTTGAACTGTTAAAAAGAATGTGTGCAATCAACCCCGCTCAGCTGTTAATTGGGAAGGTCGTTACAAATCGTATCATATCGTAATGTAGCGTAACCAAGAGTAAAGAGCACAAATCATCGTTATTCGTACTTCTCTTCTCTTGTAGGTGATAGTTATTCCCAAACATATACGGTACTGTTTAAATTACGTCATACATAAACTGGAGAGGTCTGGGCACGCAGATATAATATCTGTATTCTAATAAAAAAACTTTACATCCAGGAGAATGGTGCATTTTACAATGTACCGCATTGAAAATGTAATGTTTATGATCCGTTTAAATACCCTACCGTAGGAGACCACATGTTTTATCCGCGTCCGTCCGTTGGTCATATGTTACATAGGTCGATTGAACTTGGTTTGTAGACAGAGGGTCATATGGTGAATACGTAAATTATTTAAGTTTCTTTCGTCAGACAAACGTGTGGTTGTGAAGATTAAGAGAATAGTGTGCATAACTAAATGGCCATATGGGGAGCATGCAGAAGGGGTAATCACGTGATAGTCAGGATGGCGACGTCCATGCAGAGAAGGGTAATTTTTGCCGGTGCATACCCTTATTACATTTGTTGAATTATAAAAGCTCAATTTCCAGCAATATCAGTAGAAAGGGGATTAGCGTTTATTTCGTCTTAAAATTCGCTTTATATCTCGACTTTACACCCCGCAATGTTCTTAGAGGAGCTGTAATAGGTCATTCCGCTAAGAATTTCGCAGCGAGTGAAGTCGACATATGGAGCGAATATTAATACACAATAGGCGCTAGTAACTTTCTTGCTGATATACGTCTGTATGGTATATACGTCGATATGTTCAAATGTTTTGATAGTATATGCCGCATTATGGTCGAAAATGTTCTGTCTGGCATACAGGGTAAATAGCTTAGAATAGTGAAGGATGTGTATGCGAATGTTAAGTCGCGTGTTAAACCATGTTCATCTTATTCAGATTATTTTAGTGATGTTGTTCGGCTGAAGCAAGTGAAAGTAATGTCGTCGAGTTTGTTTTCTTTATTAATTGAAGACATTGAACTGTATCTACAAGATAACATTACCGCTGATTTGAGTATAGATGATATTATGATGATTTTACTATTATTTGCTGACGACATGGCCATTTTAGGTAAGTAACCTGCTAAAGTCCTGTTACATTTAGATATATTCTATGTATACTGCAATTCTTGGAGTTAACATTTTAACACAGCTAAAACTAATAATTATGGTATTTCGAAAGAAATTCATACTGTGTCTGTTCGTCTGTCTGTCAGTAATATAATAATTTGTAAATCTTACAGTACTTACATCATAACGGTCTTTTGTTAACACTATGATGCTTTAATTGATTAATTCTATAATAATCATCATTCACTAACAATTGTCTTTATTACGTACTGTTTTACCACATAAAAGCAAATATTGACAAACATACGGTTTGTCGTGAACGTTTGTCTCTCTCTCTCTCTCTCTCTCTCTCTCTCTCTCTCTCTCTCTCTCTCTCTCCTCTCTCTCTCTCTCTCTCTCTCTCTCTCTCTCTCTCTCTCTCTCCTCTCTCTCTCTCTCTCTCTCGCTCTCTCTCTCTCTCTCTCTCTCTCTCTCTCTCTCTCTCTCTCTCTGCTCTCTCTCTCTCTCTCTCTATATATATATATATATATATATATATATGATGTTAAGTTATGTTAACATTTAGTCTCTTTTATATCGTTTTTAATTCTGTACAGTTCAAAGAAACAATTTTCTGAATGGTAGGCCTCTGGTAAAAGTCAAATTAATAATTCACAACTCATACCCCATGCCTGTAAGTTGTAATACTATGTATGCCCAGTGATTTTAAAGGAAAGATGTCAACAAGTCTAAAACAAATTGCATGAGAGACGAATAATGGGGATACAAAAAGATGAATAAGCCCTTACGATCAAGACAAATATTCAAATAATCATCAACGGAAAACGACTGATCCCCAATAAGAACATAAAAATGTGCGCACTTCCAAACCGTACGCTGGTAATACACAAACATTCCAAACATTCCAAATAGTTAACATATAAGACGGAAACAACGCGAAGAGTTAGAAGTAGAAGAATTTGTGTATATAATACGTGAATATTCTAATACAAAACAGGTTATCTAGATTTGTCTTATTTGCCGAGAATATAATATATGTGTATGAGTAAAATCTGAAAACATATATCAAACGTGTTTCTACATTTCTACACTTTGTTTTATTAGACTGAAAACAGATGGTAAACAAAAACAACATTACATTCATACATTAAGAATTTAAAACGGGGTAATGCTGTAAACAAATAATTGCAATTTGTAAGTTGAAATGAGTCTCCTATTTTGTTCTTATTTCTAAACGCTTCCCGCGAAAACAAAACGGGAGTGTTATCAAAAATGAACAAAAGAAAGAATCATCATTTTATATAATTGATTATTTTTATATATAGATAATAAAGGTAATAGCGGGTAATGAAGAAATAACTTAACTATGAAATTTTTTGTTTCCAATTTCAATAAGTTATCTTATGTACCTTAAAATTCCTGCTCAAATAAAGTTCTTTATTATTAGTTCTTTAAGTTCTGCTTATTTTAAGCTTTATTTAAATGCTTACATTTATTAACATAATCAAATTATTATTATGAATTTGTTAAAAGAAAACGCTAATGAAAGTCTGTGAACGATATTTCAAGAAACATCAAATTCCCTTGAGAACTCATTAACGTAAGCAACAAGTAGGCCGTTAACAATAGATTTGTTTCAAGTCATCAGGCATTCTCTATACAGATTACCCGAATCACTTAACTCTTTTTCGTGGAATGAATTTGTTTATATTGTTTGAGATCAGTAATTAATGATTTTTATGTCAAATAAAAATATTAAATTGATTTGATAATCACTTAGTTAAAATGAAT
>NC_068362.1:57225451-57345966 GCF_020536995.1 Dreissena polymorpha
TTCTAATGAAATAACTCGGCAAAGTACATTTATTTTTCTAATTAGTTTATATTTAAATAATTAAAAACAGAAATACACTCTCAATGATAACAGAATTTTAAGATGATTTCAAATGAAACAAAATGCGTTATCGTTTTAATTGTATTGCTGAATGAATTATTATCTTAACGAGGTAGAAATCTTTCCTTACTCAACTACTTTATTAGACTAGACGCAAGAGGTTTATGACAAAATTAAACAGCGCACATCGTTCTTTGTGTCTTTAACATAGCTCTTGACATATCATACGTTTCGACATATACTGTAAGCTCAGTTTTCGTTGCCATTAATTTTCATTGACATGGTGTGTTGGCCGATCCATGACTTTAACACAAACACACCGGATTGGCCGAATTGCATTCGTCAATATTTGAAAAATGCGAATGTCACAATTTATCGTCTCTGCAAAAAACATTTTTTTTAATGTCATGGCGACCAATTTAAATGTTATAAATGAAAAACACGAAGAACAATCTGTCTAACAATTGTATTACCCTGTTAGTAATCATCATCATACATGGAGACGTTCTTTAGCCAGGTGTGGTAGGACAAATCAACTGCTCATAAATATCCAGATTATATGTATTTGTCAGATTAATCGCTAATTAATCGAACTGGGAGTTTTAATCTTCGAAATGGGAGAGAGGGACGTACAAACAGGATGGCATAAGCGTTGGCTATCAACAAATATATGTATAAGTGGTGTCTGAGACTGTGCGAATGCGCAGTCCGGTCTGCAAACATATTAGCCCATGAGAATGTACGAATGCGCAGTCTGGTCTGCAGACGTGTTAGCTCATGGGACTGTGCGAATGCTCAGTCTGGTCTGCAGACATGATAGCTCATGAGAATGTACGAATGCTCAGTCTGGTCGGCAGACGTGTTAGCTCATGAGACTGTGCGAATGCTCAGTCTGGTCTGCAGACATGATAGCTCATGAGAATGTACGAATGCTCAGTCTGGTCTGCAGACATGGTAGCTACTGAGACTGTGCGAATGCTCAGTCTGGTCTGCAGACATGTTAGCCCCTGAGACTGTGCGAATGCTCAGTCTGGTCTGCAGACATGTTAGCTCATGAGACTGTGCGAATGTTCAGTCTGGTCTGCAGACATGTTAGCCCCTGAGACTGTACGAATGCTCAGTCTGGTCTGCAGACATGTTAGCCCCTGAGACTGTGCGAATGCTCAGTCTGGTCTGCAGACATGTTAGCCCCTGAGACTGTGCGAATGTTCAGTCTGGTCTGCAGACATGTTAGCCCCTGAGACTGTACGAATGTTCAGTCTGGTCTGCATACATGTTAGCTCATGAGACTGTACGAATGCTCAGTCTGGTCTGCAGACATGTTAGCCCCTGAGACTGTACGAATGCTCAGTCTGGTCTGCAGACATGTTAGCCCCTGAGACTGTACGAATGCTCAGTCTGGTCTGCAGACATGTTAGCCCCTGAGACTGTACGAATGCTCAGTTTGGTCTGCAGACATGTTAGCCCCTGAGACTGTACGAATGCTCAGTCTGGTCTGCAGACATGTTAGCCCCTGAGACTGTACGAATGCTCAGTCTGGTCTGCAGACATGTTAGCTCATGAGACTGTACGAATGCTCAGTCTGGTCTGCAGACTTGTTAGCTCATGAGACTGTACGAATGCTCAGTCTGGTCTGCAGACATGTTAGCCCCTGAGACTGTGCGAATGCTCAGTCTGGTCTGCAGACATGTTAGCTCATGAGAAAGTACGAATGCTCAGTCTGGTCTGCAGACATGTAAGCTACTGAGACTGTACGAATGCTCAGTCTGGTCTGCAGACATGTTAGCTCATGAGACTGTACGAATGTTCAGTCTGGTCTGCAGACATGTTAGCTCATGAGACTGTACGAATGCTCAGTCTGGTCTGCAGACATGTTAGCTCATGAGACTGTACGAATGCTCAGTCTGGTCTGCAGACATGTTAGCCCCTGAGACTGTGCGAATGCTCAGTCTGGTCTGCAGACATGTTAGCTCATGAGACTGTGCGAATGTTCAGTCTGGTCTGCAGACATGTTAGCCCCTGAGACTGTACGAATGCTCAGTCTGGTCTGCAGACATGTTAGCCCCTGAGACTGTGCGAATGCTCAGTCTGGTCTGCAGACATGTTAGCCCCTGAGACTGTACGAATGTTCAGTCTGGTCTGCAGACATGTTAGCTCATGAGACTGTACGAATGCTCAGTCTGGTCTGCAGACATGTTAGCTCATGAGACTGTGCGAATGTTCAGTCTGGTCTGCAGACATGTTAGCTACTGAGACTGTACGAATACTCAGTCTGGTCTGCAGACATGTTAGCTACTGAGACTGTACGAATGCTCAGTCTGGTCTGCAGACATGTTAGCCCCTAAGACTGTACGAATGCTCAGTCTGGTCTGCAGACATGTTAGCCCCTGAGACTGTACGAATACTCAGTCTGGTCTGCAGACATGTTAGCTCATGAGACTGTGCAAATGCTCAGTTTGGTCGGCAGACATGTTAGCTCATGAGACTGCGAATGCTCAGTCTGGTCTGCAGACATGTTAGCTCATGAGACTGTGCGAATGCTCAGTCTGGTCTGCAGACATGTTAGCCCCTGAGACTGTACGAATGCTCAGTCTGGTCTGCAGACATGTTAGCTCATGAGACTGTGCAAATGCTCAGTTTGGTCGGCAGACATGTTAGCTCATGAGACTGTGCGAATGCTCAGTTTGGTCGGCAGACATGTTAGCTCATGAGACTGTGCGAATGCTCAGTCTGGTCTGCAGACATGTTAGCCCCTGAGCCTGTGCGAATGCTCAGTCTGGTCTGCAGACATGTTAGCCCCTGAAACTGTACGAATGCTCAGTCTGGTCTGCAGACATGTTAGCTCATGAGACTGTGCGAATGCTCAGTCTGATCTGCATACATGTTAGCCCCTGAGAATGTACGAATGCTCAGTCTGGTCTGCATACATGTTAGCTCATGAGACTGTACGAATGCTCAGTCTGGTCTGCAGACATGTTTGCTCATGAGACTGTACGAATGCTCAGTCTGGTCTGCAGACATGTTAGCCCCTGAGCCTGTGCGAATGCTCAGTCTGGTCTGCAGACATGTTAGCTACTGAGACTGTACGAATACTCAGTCTGGTCTGTAGATATGTTAGCTCATGAGAAAGTACGAATGCTCAGTCTGGTCTGCAGACATGTTAGCCCCTGAGACTATACGAATGCTCAGTCTGGTCTGCAGACATGTTAGCTCATGAGACTGTACGAATGCTCAGTCTGGTCTGCAGACATGTTAGCCCCTGAGACTGTGCGAATGCTCAGTCTGGTCTGCAGACATGTTAGCTCATGAGACTGTACGAATGCTCAGTCTGGTCTGCAGACATGTTAGCCCCTGAGACTGTGCGAATGCTCAGTCTGGTCTGCAGACATGTTAGCCCCTGAGACTGTACGAATGCTCAGTCTGGTCTGCAGACATGTTAGCTCATGAGACTGTACGAATGCTCAGTCTGGTCTGCAGACATGTTAGCTACTGAGACTGTGCGAATGCTCAGTCTGGTCTGCAGACATGTTAGCCCCTGAGACTGTGCGAATGTTCAGTCTGGTCGGCAGACATGTTAGCTCATGAGACTGTACGAATGCTCAGTCTGGTCTGCAGACATGATAGCTCATGAGAAAGTACGAATGCTCAGTCTGGTCTGCAGACATGTTAGCTCATGAGATTGTGCGAATGCTCAGTCTGGTCTGCAGACATGTTAGCTCATGAGAAAGTACGAATGCTCAGTATGGTCTGCAGACATGTTAGCTCATGAGAATGTACGAATGCTCAGTCTGGTCGGCTGACATGTTAGCTCATGAGACTGTACGAATGCTCAGTCTGGTCTGCAGACATGATAGCTCATGAGAAAGTACGAATGCTCAGTCTGGTCTGCAGACATGTGAGCTCATGAGACTGTGCGAATGCTCAGTCTGGTCTGCAGACATGTTAGCTCATGAGAAAGTACGAATGCTCAGTATGGTCTGCAGACATGTTAGCTCATGAGAATGTACGAATGCTCAGTCTGGTCTGCAGACATGTAAGCTACTGAGACTGTGCGAATGCTCAGTCTGGTCGGCAGACATGTTAGCTCATGAGACTGTGCGAATGCTCAGTTTGGTCTGCAGACATGTTAGCTCATGAGACTGTGCGAATGCTCAGTCTGGTCTGCAGACATGTTAGCCACTGAGACTGTACGAATGCTCAGTCTGGTCTGCAGACATGTAAGCTACTGAGACTGTGCGAATGCTCAGTCTGGTCTGCAGACATGTTAGCTCATGAGACTGTGCGAATGCTCAGTCTGGTCTGCAGACACATTAGCTCATGAGAAAGTACGAATGCTCAGTCTGGTCGGCAGACATGTTAGCTCATGAGACTGTGCGAATGCTCAGTCTGGTCTGCAGACACATTAGCTCATGAGAAAGTACGAATGCTCAGTCTGGTCGGCAGACATGTTAGCTCATGAGACTGTGCGAATGCTCAGTCTGGTCTGCAGACATGTTAGCTCATGAGAATGTACGAATGCTCAGTCTGGTCTGCAGACATGTTAGCTCATGAGAAAGTACGAATGCTCAGTCTGGTCTGCAGACATGTTAGCTCATGAGAAAGTACGAATGCTCAGTCTGGTCTGCAGACATGTTAGCTCAAGGGAATGTGCGAATGCTCAGTCTGGTCTGCAGACATGTTAGCTCATGAGACTGTGCGAATGCTCAGTCTGGTCTGCAGACATGTTAGCACCTGAGACTGTACGAATGCTCAGTCTGGTCTGCAGACATGTTAGCTCATGAGAATGTACGAATGCTCAGTCTGGTCTGCAGACATGTTAGCCCCTGAGACTGTACGAATGCTCAGTCTGGTCTGCAGACATGTTAGCTCATGAGACTGTGCGAATGCTCAGTCTGGTCTGCAGACATGTTAGCCCCTGAGACTGTACGAATGCTCAGTCTGGTCTGCAGACATGTTAGCTCATGAGACTGTGCGAATGCTCAGTCTGGTCTGCAGACATGTTAGCCCCTGAAACTGTACGAATGCTCAGTCTGGTCTGCAGACATGTTAGCCCCTGAGACTGTACGAATGCTCAGTCTGGTCTGCAGACATGTTAGCTCATGAGAATGTACGAATGCTCAGTCTGGTCTGCAGACATGTTAGCCTCTGAGACTGTACGAATGCTCAGTATGGTCTGCAGACATGTTAGCCCCTGAGCCTGTGCGAATGCTCAGTCTGGTCTGCAGACGTGTTAGCTCATGAGACTGTACGAATGCTCAGTCTGGTCTGCAGACATGTTAGCCCCTGAGACTGTGCGAATGTTCAGTCTGGTCTGCAGACATGTTAGCCCCTGAGACTGTGCGAATGTTCAGTCTGGTAGGCAGACATGTTAGCTCATGAGACTGTACGAATGCTCAGTCTGGTCTGCAGACATGTTAGCTCACGAGAATGTACGAATGCTCAGTCTGGTCTGCAGACATGTAAGCTCATGAGAAAGTACGAATGCTCAGTATGGTCTGCAGACATGTTAGCTCATGAGAAAGTACGAATGCTCAGTCTGGTCTGCAGACATGTTAGCTCATGAGAATGTACGAATGCTCAGTCTGGTCTGCAGACATGTTAGCTCATGAGAAAGTACGAATGCTCAGTCTGGTCTGCAGACATGTTAGCTCATGAGAATGTGCGAATGCTCAGTCTGGTCTGCAGACATGTTAGCCCCTGAGACTGTGCGAATGCTCAGTCTGGTCTGCAGACATGTTAGCCCCTGAGACTGTGCGAATGTTCAGTCTGGTCGGCAGACATGTTAGCTCATGAGACTGTACGAATGCTCAGTCTGGTCTGCAGACATGTTAGCCCCTGAGACTGTACGAATGCTCAGTCTGGTCTGCAGACATGTTAGCTCATGAGACTGTACGAATGCTCAGTCTGGTCTGCAGACATGTTAGCTCATGAGACTGTACGAATGCTCAGTCTGGTCTGCAGACATGTTAGCCCCTGAGACTGTACGAATGCTCAGTCTGGTCTGCAGACATGTTAGCTCATGAGACTGTACGAATGCTCAGTCTGGTCTGCAGACATGTTAGCTACTGAGACTGTGCGAATGCTCAGTCTGGTCTGCATACATGTTAGCTCATGAGAATGTACGAATGCTCAGTCTGGTCTGCAGACATGTTAGCTCATAAGACTGTGCGAATGCTCAGTCTGATCTGCAAACATGTTAGCCCCTGAGACTGTACGAATGCTCAGTCTGGTCTGCAGACATGTTAGCTCATGAGAAAGTACGAATGCTCAGTCTGGTCTGCAGACATGTTAGCTACTGAGACTGTGCGAATGCTCAGTCTGGTCTGCAGACATGTTAGCTCATGAGACTGTACGAATGCTCAGTCTGGTCTGCAGACATGATAGCTCATGAGAATGTACGAATGCTCAGTCTGGTCTGCAGACATGTTAGCTACTGAGACTGTGCGAATGTTCAGTCTGGTCTGCAGACATGTTAGCTACTGAGACTGTGCAAATGCTCAGTTTGGTCGGCAGACATGTTAGCTCATGAGACTGTGCGAATGCTCAGTCTGGTCTGCAGACATGTTAGCTCATGAGAAAGTACGAATGCTCAGTCTGGTCTGCAGACATGTTAGCTCATGAGACTGTACGAATGCTCAGTCTGGTCTGCAGACATGTTAGCTCATGAGACTGTTCGAATGCTCAGTCTGGTCTGCAGACATGTTAGCTCATGAGACTGTACGAATGCTCAGTCTGGTCTGCAGACATGTTAGCTCATGAGACTGTGTGAATGCTCAGTCTGGTCTGCAGACATGTTAGCTCATGAGAAAGTACGAATGCTCAGTCTGGTCTGCAGCTGCGCTTGCTGCATGCAGCAAAACCCCATTTTCGCAGGACGAGCCTCGCCAATAAAGCTCGAAACTCGCCTTATACGAGAAAAGGCGGCCAATACGGAAAAAAACACGGCCAATACGGAAAAACTTTCAAAAGGTCGGCAAATACGAGATTCAGCCAATCACAAACCAGGAAAAACTCGGCTTTATATGAAAATCTAAAATTTCGACAATTGTGAACGCCATTTTGAAGTTGTATGCTTAGTTTTGGTTCAAAAGTTAAAACCGTTAAAAAGATACTCAAAGTACTCAGCCCCTAATATTTTCAGCTCCCTTTTTCGACAATAAGAATAGTGCAGTGTAACCACAACAGTAAGGTTCAATATTTGAGCGTCCATAAATAAAAACTTTTTAAGCTACAATGAAGCGCCGAAAGCAAAACAAATTCGAAATCAGGGACACATTACAAATGCAATTCCTAATGGCAATAAGTAAGTTTTCACAATCCTTATTGTCTTTCTGAGTTGTATTTAAAACAACGGTAGTGGATCCAGTGTACCTGGAATGTCATTCAGGTAAATTTTGCAGGCGTTATATTGCGTTCCTGTCAACATCCTGCATCATGTAATGTCTTGAAAGCATCTTTCGTCATATACTAAGTTTAAATACAATTTTGTTATGATTCATCAGTTGTTTTGGCTTCATATTACAATATTAATGAAATAATAATTATTCTGAAATTTTGATGCATGGAACACCTGTTTCCTCTTGCAACAACATTCAATTTTCATTTTAAATTAACAACATATCTTTTAAAAGGTAGGCTAGATTTAACTTTACCAGTACAAAGTTGTTAACCACTAGTTGTTGCGCACTTAGCAACGATAAAATTATACGCTTTTCAATTCTTTTATACGTACCGGTAAAGTTCAATCGTCCCAAAAGGTATTTTGGTGTACATAACATTTTCAAAGCATTTTGCATGAGATATAAACAGGGAAAAAGTTGTATAGAACAGAAATTTTGCTATTTTTCAAAAATTCATACTAAATTTAATAGCAAAAACCTGCAATTCGAAAGTTCTGGTATTCCAAGAAACAGTCGTTGTGTAAAAAGTGTGTCTATATATCAGTGAAATGCAGTGTAAGAGGTAAAAGCACAATGAAAGGCCAAAACAGATTCTTTGTCACAGTTGAAAACGAGAGCTTTATTTCATACAGATAATGATGATGATGATGTCGAAGGAGCTGGCTTTGAACCTTCCTGTTCTTACAGTGCTAAAAACGACTCATCTACATGCACATCTGGTTTTCAGACCAGACAAAAAGAGTAAGCTTAATGGGTAAGAATGGTATTGCAATAAACGATCAGCTCCATTTTGGTTGTTGTGTAGATTTATGTGTCACCTCTTATCAATTTGCTTAAAGGTTTATATTGTGTTGAATGCATCTATCTGTATGTAGTGTGTTTCTAGTGTGTGTCTGCCTCGTACCTCACAATGCCTGTACAGTAAATGTTATATTACACCTTTGTATTGCATGAGTGCACTGTTTGACCACAATAACTGAATGCTTTGGGTTTGAGCATTACGTAGGCCGTACAACAAGTTGGTGGCCTCTTAGGAAGTTATGACTTATATATGATACTTTTGTGAACTACCTGATTTAAAAACATACATAAACTGTTTGCAGGAGTAAAACCCAATTAATGAAAGATAAAAACATTAATATGGAATATTTCTTATTCGGCAGATAATGATTGGAGTGAGTCTAAAAATGAGCCATCCAATATTGCAGAAAACAACTCTTCAAGCTCTCCTGGTTCCAAAAGAGCACCAAAGGCCAAAGTGTCAGAGGTGGGTCTGTTTATTATAATAGATGAGATCAAAGATCATGGTAATTTGGCCTGATGAGGTGGCTCTGCAACCTTCAAGGCTTTTCTGGTCATTATTTTTCTCCATGTTTTTGATTCATGTTTGTGTAACCTTTACAATAGACTATGGATACCTATGTCTGTATGTGTTCAGCTTAGTACATAACATTCTACTGCATGCGTGTGTGTGCTTGGTACCTCACAGCCTTTTACATGTCTATATGCCAATCCGTATTAATCGAATATACATTACAACAGTGTGTTTGTAAACAAGGGGTTCTTTCTTCTGTGGGTTCGAGTCCCACTAAATTCAGAAAATCATGTAAACATGTAGGAGTATATGCTTACTTAAGATGGTAGTGATACAACATTACCAGTAATCGCAAATACGGAGGGAATGTAAATAGTGTGTCTGTATATCTGTAAAATTCAGTGCAAAAGGTAAAACACATTGAAAGGCCAATACAAATACTTGGTCACAGTTGACATAGAGTGCTTCATTTCATACAGATAATGATGCTGCTGCTGATGAGCTGGCTTTGCAGACCTTCAAGACTGTTCTAGTCTTTCTTTCCTCCATGTCTTTGATTCATATATGTGTTACCTTTACGATAGACTATGGAAACATCTGTCTGTATCGTCAGTTATAAACTAACACACGCGTAGAACCGAAGGGCATACATAGAATCCGGTCCGTCCGCAACGTGATCCAAATCAGCAATGTGGATTATGGCCCTTCTCTCGCTTTGACCTTTATATTTGACCTTTGCCTTTAAGAGCTATGGATATTTTGTGTGACAAAATGTCTCTGTATGAGAATCATTTGCGTCACGTTAATTTAAAATTGCCTATACATGAGTAACCGTCCGGACAAGATATCGGCTCATGCGGTCACGTGCGTGTACAGATAAAAGCATGGCTTCATTTTGTTAACTTTGATGTTAAAGCAAGCTAAAACTAGAAATGGCGTGGCAGAAACCGACGCGTATCCCCACGCCGCATGTTTGACCCAGGGGCGCCCCAGTGTTGGTAATGGGGCCATGCATAGTTAAGATTGACCGTATTGTCAAAAGAGATGTTCAGTATAAATTTGAAGTAAATCTGTGTAGAAATGAAGAAGTTACTGTAATATATCCTAAAAAATGAGTGAAAATCTCTGACACGACCCCACCCCAACCCCCATAACTTTTGACCCAGGGGTCAGATCGAAATTCCAAATAGTGCACTGTCGCATATATGCTCATAGCTACCATGTGTGTTAGTTTCAAGGTTCTAGTGCTTATAGTGTAGGAGAAGATAGTGGCCAGGACGGACAGACAGGCGGCGGAAATAACCACATAATAGATTTCAAAATCTAATCGCCGACCCTAAGTTCAAGATCAAGGTGTCAGGGGTAAAAAAAAATATGCGCATGAAATGGTCTTGTACAGATACACATGCGTACCAAATATGAAAGCAATATCTGAAGGAAACCAGACGTTATGAGCTTTTTTTTGAATCGCGGTCGCAGAATTGGTAACCTGAACGCGGACCCCAAGTTCAAAAATTACATGCGCATGGAAAGGTGTTGTCCAGATACACATGCGTACCAAATTTTAAAGCAATATTTGAAGGGACACAGTAGGTATGAGCCTTTTTCAAATCGCGGTCGCAGATTTCGAAACCTGAACGCTTACCTCAAGCTCAGGGTCACAGGGGTTAAAAATTGTATGCGCATGTAAAGGTGTTGTTCAGATACACATACATACCAAATATGATAGCAATATGTAAAGGGACACAGTAGTTATGAGCCTTTTTCGAATCGCGGTCGCAGATTTCCAAACCTGAACGCTGACCTTAAGCTCAAGGTCAAGGTCACAGGGGTTAAAAATTGTATGCGCATGTAAAGGTGTTGTCCAGATACACATGAATACCAAATATGAAAGCAATATCTGAAGGGACACACTGGTCATAAGCCTTTTTCGATTCGCGGTCGCAGATTTCGAAACCTGAACGCTGACCTCAAGGTCAAGGTCACAGGGGTAAAAAAATTGTATGCACATGGAAAGGTGTTGTCTAGATACACATGCATACCAAATAGGAAAGCAATATCTGAAGGGACACAGTAGTTATGAGCCTTGTTGAATCGCTGTCGCAGGAAAATCTCTGACCCGTCCCCACCCCAACCTCAATAACTTTTAACACAGGGGTCGAATCAAAATATCAAATAGTGCACTGTCGCACATATTCTCATAGCTACTATGTGTGTAAGTTTTAAGGTTCTAGTGTAGGAGGAGATCGTTGCCAGGACGGACGGACGAAAAGCGTGGATATAATGATAATTCAAATTTGTCAAAATGCATAACAGATTTGTTTTCAAACCCACTCGTCAACAGTATTGTTATAAAGATACTAAACAAGTCTTCAAATATAATGCATGCCGTGATGTACAATTTACTTTTAAAATGACATATAAATTCGACATTCCTATAAGATTAAAATTTAACGTTGTAAATAAGTTTTTATGTTATTCTATGTGTGACATTTTACGATTTTATCATAATTTTATTGATATTCAAGGCGCCTACAAGGCTACAAAACAGTTGAGCTCAGCATACTTTAGATTATATCTTTCCCGCGTTACAAACCAACATATCCCAAAACCAATTAATATGCCGTAAAATGATTTGTTTTGCGCAATGCAAATGTTTTAACCGGATATGATTCATGAAAATTAAAGTTACGAAACTTTTGCTTTTTTATCACCACTCGTGTGAATCTAGTAACCTGTGAACATTTTGTTTCTTTGTATGATAAATAACATGTTTAGGATATGTGATTTACGTTTATTCACCATTAAAAGCCGCCTGTAAACCTGATGAAGAAGTATTACACAACTGGAACACGTTCCAGCAACCCGGTATAAATGTTACTATATTGATTAAAAATGACCCGGGTAGGTTTACAGTACTTGTAACATGATGAGATATTTTTATATTATAAGTTTTATTCTATTATCCATTTTGCCTGGGGCCTGTATGACCGCGTAAAACTATAAATAATGAGTTTCTATGTATTACCATCATCAATATCAATATACCAAACCTAAGCTGCTTTTGTCGAAAGTAAGGACTACATGTATTAGCCCCAGCGGATCAGTCAATTTTCAACTAGACTTTCAACGATTGCTGACTAGTATGCAACCTTAGCAAGAAGTGTTCAACGTGAGAAACCCTAGTTCCGGCCTCCGTCGCCCTGCGTCGTTTGCCACCGGCTATAAGCTCGTTACAACTACAGACGCCAGGTTGTTCATCAAATCACTAAAATATTGATCTTGACAATATCTAGATTAAGTTCGTAAATCGGTCACGTGCGTTCAAAAGCTAGGTCACAAGGTCAAATCTTAGAAACACAGTATTACGCCTCTGAAAGACTCACTATTGAACCGATCAGTAAACCTGAAACTGTTTTTAGAAATGCATTTTGCATGGACTACATCGTTAAAATATCACCTCTAGCGAGCGAAATACATTCAAATAACGCTGTCGCCTAACAAAAACAACATGCCGCAACGATGACGCGAATTAAATAAAGTGTCAATTAACACAGTAATAAAGTAACCAACCAATACCTTTGTTGTTTAACAGTTGACAAAATAGTTTGATTTATTGATTTTTAAATCTTCGGAATCGCATTTTGTAACAAAATACACTAAGGAAATTTCGCTCCTTTACTTGGCCTCCCGTACAATATTAAAGGTGGGGGGGATGAAGATTCAAAATAAAAAAATGTTTATGCTCACAGGCAGTAAGTTTGACCTTAAACGTTGACCAGTTGACCCAATACTCAATATATAAACAAACTTTGGTTGTATTATCCTAACTTTTATTTGGAAACAGAGACGTTTTTGTCATATAAAATGTGATAAGTCCACAATGATGACACATATTTACGTGTATATTGAGAGACCACACGATGCCACAGGTTGGACGGGTCCGAAATTGTTCACTACGTTTGAGTTAAGGGTAGCATATATCGTTCTCGATGTAAAGCGGTCGGTTGTGACAAACGGATATCACGTGTTGAAAACGTAATTAATAAAGGAGATCTTGGTATTGAAATAAACTTAATTATATTTAATTGCTAATACTAACCCAAATGTAAGATATCCTGCTCACATACTTACATTCCACTTGCAAAGCAATTAACTTTATTCGACCCGTCTGTATTTTTAGAAATAATAACGCAAAAGTGCTTCATAACTAAAACCGGTTTTTGTAGACTGAAGAAGTGTGATAGTCAAGATAACATATTTTGAACAATGTGATGTACCTAGTTGTACATGTGAAAATCGTTCTACCGTATATTCGAAGTAATAACGAGGGGTAGGCGTAAGATACAGAGCTTAAAGTCATATGTATAAGGTACTTACTAAATAATAGCAAGTACCTAATATTTATTTGGGGTTCCATTTTCATGCATGTGTGCGTACCAACAAAATATCGACTTTCAAACCTAATGGTATGAATGCAAATTCTCATTTTGAGTAGGTACCACGTATTTAACGTCGAAAGGAGATATTAACCTAAACCGTCAGTCAGTGTTCTCGTTACATTTTGTGACGGATATTGTCATGAATATTTTAATTGTTTAATTTATTGCGGGAATGTCGAATAACATGTTTATATCTTACTGTATGTTAACCGCCTTTAAAACGTACATATAGAGAAACATCTATACAACGTATAATTCACAACATCCACAAGATGTATTGGTGAATAATAAAACACTGTTGTACATTTTTGCATTCCCTACAATAAAACGTTTTTATACAATCACTAGAACACAAGCTGTGTGAGTTTAATATAGTCTGTATCGAATCATTTCGTTCAGATGTTGAAGTTTGGTTCAACTGTTGAAGAACGGGCGAAGGCGAAGAACGATGCAAGATAAACCCACAGTTTGATGGTAGACCGAGCTCAGAATAGCTGAAAAGTTTAGACGAAATTATATTTTATAACATTCAATTAAATGACTTTTAATATATATTTTAAGCTTATACATGCTTTCGACGGCGACAGAAAATACAAAGTTCGGGATTTTTTCTAAAATGTGTAATTACCTGCGGCATTTATATCACCGTGGTAAAATTCATTTAAAACGCAACTTGTAAAGATGTTATAAAAACTTTAATGATGTGAAAAGCGCTACCCGGCTAGTGCACACTGAACAACTGAACTGAAACCACTCGGCTTCGTGAAATGACACATTAACAGTTTTTTCTTGAAATTCTGTTTCTTTTTAAAGCAGCTGATGAGGTAACAACTGTGACGATTTTTGGTACTTTCTCCTTTAGGTTCATTATTCTTTGAGTTCTTTCCTATTATTTACACCAAAACGAAAGTACATTTCCCGCGAACAAGCATTCGACTATTCGGTACGTTCCACGCAAATAGCGTGTGTATTTTGGATTGATCATTGTATTTTTATGTACATAATTTGATGATTTAATAATACAAGTCGGTTATTAAGATGCACAATATGTATTTCATAATATAGCCACAGTATTATAGAATTACTGTTTGAAACGGTAGGGTTGTGTTTACATGAAATAGTAGGGTGATGTCTTTAGCAAGCGGGTCACGTGGTATATGTATCAGTATATAAAGCGCTGCTCTTATGGGGAGCGAGCAGTCTGCGTTCGATCGTCGAACAGTTCACAACGTTAAATACGTTGCATTAATTAGAGACCTTATACCATTGAAATTATCTGGGACTTTGGATGCCTTTTGAGTAGAAGTGACCCAAGCAACTTTGCGCACTACACCATAGCTTGCTGGGTAGCTTCAATAGAGACTCATACCTTTGTCCGGGTCACAGGTTTTCTTTGGTAATATAAGACAGTGCACGTTTCTGGTCTCTTAGGTCAGCCTGAGCAAGGGACATCTCTGTGACTTTGGATACTTTCGAGTGGAGGTGACCCTGGCAACTTTGCGCACAACATACCATAGCTTGCTGGGTAGCCTAGAGACTCGTATATAAGTCCGGGTCAAAGGTTTCCATTCCAGTTAGTGCACGTGTCAGGTCTCGTAGGTCAGCCTGAGTCTGTCAAGCTACTGAGTGTCGCTTGTACAACACTGACCGATTGTCTTCCTTGCATAACGCAGAGGGGGGACATTGATTGTCTTCCTTGCGTAACGCAGAGGGGAGACACTGCAGACTCGTTGCTATAGGTGTAAGACACCCGAGGTGACCCAAGTCACCCAAGACGACCCGAGTCGACCCAAGTCAACCCAAGTCGACCCAAGTCACCCAAGACAACCCGAGTCGACCCAAGTCGACCCAAGTCAACCCAAGTCGACCCAAGTCAACCCGAGTCAACCCAAGTCGACCCAAGTCAACCCAAGTGATCAAAGCAATCCAAGTCGCACAGGGCATACGGAACCGGCTTGTATAGAGGCAAATTATATTATTTGTTTATCAAATCACACGGCTAAGAAAAGCCCGAGGAAAAGCCATTATATATATATATCCCGAAGGAACGGTTGACACGTTACAAAAATTGGTGGCAGCGGTGGGATATATTGGGACGACCTTTAAAGCATCCCGACTCAGCCTCACGATTGCTTCACGTCAAGAACAAAGTGACTTGGATAGGATAAGAGCCGAACTTGAGCATGTCAAGCTAGAAAATGCTAGACTAAAACTTGAATCCGAGATCACTGGTATTGAACGGGAATTGGAACTTGCTGCAAATACATCGACATCGACGTCCACACCCAAACCGTTGTTTGCCAAAGCTCCTAGGTCAGTAACTTTTAAGTGTACTGAAACCCCGACTCATGGTGACAATTACCAGCCTGACGAAGCGATGTCGCCAGAGAGGTTTATAACCACCCGAAGAAAGGGTATACCAAGGGCTCTTGATGAGACTCAGGGAAAGTCCAAGCCATCAGTCATGATGAAGCCTGCCACATACGATGGTACGGGGTCTTGGCAAGATTATAAAGCCCACTTTGATGCATGTGCTAAGATAAACAAATGGACCGAGTCAGAAATGGGGTTGTATCTGGCAGTATCTTTGAGGGGACAGGCACAGGGTGTGTTTGGTAATCTTCCTGCAAAGGCACACGACTATAGTGCCTTGGAAAAAGCCCTACAGGAAAGATTTCTTCCGCCGAACCAAACGGAATTGTACAGGGTGCAATTAAGGGAACGCCGACAGCGGGCCTCTGAACAGCTATCTGAGTTAGCTCAGGATATACGCAGGCTTACTAACCTGGCATATCCCACTGCCCCTGCTGATGTACGCGAGACACTAGCAAAGGAACAGTTCATAGATTCCTTACATAGCACTGAGTTACGTATTCGTACCAAGCAAGCACGCCCGATCAGTCTCAATGATGCTGTTAGGCATGCCGTAGAATTGGACGCATTCTACAAGGCTGAGAATAACACAGTTAGTAGTAGTTCGGTGCGAGCACCAACTTTAGAGGATACTTCAAAGAATCCAGTAGAGTGATGATTTTAGAACTGTTTACGTTAGCTGTGCAGTTTGTTTTGTTACTGTTGAGTTAATGATTTTTTTTTCTTTCCCCTTTCTTTTCATTGTTGAACTATCAAGTTAATCATTATTCATCAGGTCATACTCATGTTTATTTTTCTCATCTCATCAGGATACTTGTCATTCATTTAGCATTAGATATCATGTTTTGTCATAACATTTGCTTTTAACATGACTACCGGGAGTAGTATTTTGTTCGTCAATAAAAGATGTTGTTGACGTTTTTGTTTCACACTTAGACAGAGCATTGTAAGCGGGACGCTTGAAATCGGAGGCGTGGGTAGTGTGACGATTTTTGGTACTTTCTCCTTTAGGTTCATTATTCTTTGAGTTCTTTCCTATTATTTACACCAAAACGAAAGTACATTTCCCGCGAACAAGCATTCGACTATTCGGTACGTTCCACGCAAATAGCGTGTGTATTTTGGATTGATCATTGTATTTTTATGTACATAATTTGATGATTTAAAAATACATGTCGGTTATTAAGATGCACAATATGTATTTCATAATATAGCCAAAGTATTATACAATTACTGTTTGAAACGGTAGGGTTGTGTTTACATGAAATAGTAGGGTGATGTCTTTAGCAAGCGGGTCACGTGGTATATATATCAGTATATAAAGCGCTGCTCTTATGGGGAGCGAGCAGTCTGCGTTCGATCGTCGAACAGTTCACAACGTTAAATACGTTGCATTAATTAGAGACCTTATACCATTGAAATTATCTGGGACTTTGGATGCCTTTTGAGTAGAAGTGACCCAAGCAACTTTGCGCACTACACCATAGCTTGCTGGGTAGCTTCAATAGAGACTCATACCTTTGTCCGGGTCACAGGTTTTCTTTTGTAATATAAGACAGTGCACGTTTCTGGTCTCTTAGGTCAGCCTGAGCAAGGGACATCTCTGTGACTTTGGATACTTTCGAGTGGAGGTGACCCTGGCAACTTTGCGCACAACATACCATAGCTTGCTGGGTAGCCTAGAGACTCGTATATAAGTCCGGGTCAAAGGTTTCCATTCCAGTTAGTGCACGTGTCAGGTCTCGTAGGTCAGCCTGAGTCTGTCAAGCTACTGAGTGTCGCTTGTACAACACTGACCGATTGTCTTCCTTGCATAACGCAGAGGGGGGACATTGATTGTCTTCCTTGCGTAACGCAGAGGGGAGACACTGCAGACTCGTTGCTATAGGTGTAAGACACCCGAGGTGACCCAAGTCACCCAAGACGACCCGAGTCGACCCAAGTCGACTCAAGTCAACCCAAGTCGACCCAAGTCACCCAAGACAACCCGAGTCGACCCAAGTCGACCCAAGTCGACCCAAGTCAACCCAAGTCGACCCAAGTCAACCCGAGTCGACCCAAGTCGACCCAAGTCAACCCAAGTGATCAAAGCAATCCAAGTCGCACAGGGCATACGGAACCGGCTTTTATAGAGGCAAATTATATTATTTGTTTATCAAATCACACGGCTAAGGAAAGCCCAAGGAAAAGCCATTATATATATATCCCGAAGGAACGGTAGACACGTTACACAACCACCGTCATTAAGTCTCTGTACGTTGTTCTTGTACACGAGCATTAAAAATGTATTGCTTAGCTCAACTATTGACATCAATAACATTCAAAAACAGGTAAAAGGGCAAAAATTTGAACATTGTAATACAAGGATTTATGTCATTTTATCTTGTCACAGTATTATTGAGTATCACCTTAAAAAAGAAAACATCAAATGTATCAATTATGATCATCAAATCACAGATTAAATTTGCAAGGATTAAAAATTTAAAGGTTACTACAACAAACAAAGATTAAAAAGTCGCATTAAGTATGCATGTATTATTAATCCGAAATGATAAGACATTGGGTAAAGAAAAATGTAAAAATTGAACTACCAACTTAAGGTAGATTAAACTACTCTATTTAAAAGATGTTGTTTTATATCAGATTTAAAACTGGACAATACTGTCATCTGGGTTATAAAAGATGGTAGTTTATTCCACAATGTGCAACCCAAGTAACTGAATGACTTCTTCCCATTTCCTTAAACCTTTGGTACAGAGAATGCTTTATTACTTAATCTGGTATTATGGGAATGGACAGAATTCTGGGGAATAAACTGGTCTGACAAGTAATTAGAAGATATACCATTTTTTATCTTCAAAACATGGGAGAGCATTATTTGCTCGACACGTTTGTCAACTGGCAACCATTGCAAAGAAGTATAATGTTCCGGGCTAATATGAGTTCTAGAATCATGATTGAGCACAAAACGGATCAATTTATTTTGGGTTACCTGAGTTTATTCTTCCAAAACTGTTTCAGACCATTGTACCATATAGAACAAGCATAGTCAAAATGGATTAAGGACAACACAAGTAGTTTCTTGGTATGCTGGGTTAAATACTTGCTTTTACGATATAAAAACTTTAACCTAGAGTTAGATTCCTTTACAACAGACTGATCCATATTGACAAATGATAAATTCTGGTCAATACTGGCCCCAAGATACTTGACTGCAGTTGTAGGTTCTATAACTGTGTCATTACATATTATATTTAACCTGGGATTTGACCTTAGCTTATGTTTGGTACCAAAGAGAATTGATGCAGTTTTACCAATGTGAAGAGAAAACTTGTTGTTAATTAACCATTGGCTCACTTCATTAAGATCCTGATAACTTTTCTTTTCTCGTCAATCGCGGTTCACGGTCCTTTTAAGCATTATTTGAGGCAACGATATTGAAAAAATAAAAAGAACATATTATTCTTCAGTTAGTTCAACAGTATGCCAGTACAAACTCCAGCATATGCCTGTGCGGCTGCAA
This sequence comes from Dreissena polymorpha, assembly GCF_020536995.1. Taxonomy (NCBI): domain Eukaryota; kingdom Metazoa; phylum Mollusca; class Bivalvia; order Myida; family Dreissenidae; genus Dreissena; species Dreissena polymorpha. Next base: position 57,244,565 of record NC_068362.1, read on the forward strand.
AATAGTAATACATTAACTAAGATAATGATACATGTACTACAGTCATGTAACTAACATACAATATTCAATACAGTTTTATCGTAATTTGTGTTTCTGTAATTATGTTACAGTATTATCACATCTTACAACCTTTGGCAAATCTTGATAACAGCAGTCCATTTAGCACAGGGAAATCAACAACTGGATACTCGAGCAAAGAATTATCAGAATTGATTGGGTCAATATTTACCACAACTGACCATTTCTGATAATACTGACCGCTTTGACAATTATGGAAAATACTGACCACAGCTTACGATTTCGGACAATACTGACTACAAACAGACCACTCTGATGGAAGTCGGCCCAGAGAACCTCGTCGGTTAATTTAGATCTAACCTAAAAGTTTCAGTCATTTTGCTTCAACTTTCCATTTTTTACATGACTTACAAATGTGTGCGACATTTATCGTTAATATTCCGACATATGTCGGCAGTTAATTTTTTCCGTTTAAGTTTTTTATCGTTTAAGTGGCGACATATATCGTCAGTCAATCAATATTGTTTCGGCGTCCACTGGGTGACTTCAACGCCAAGATCGGCAGTTACAACCGAGGATATGACGAGATCATGGGGAAGCAATTGTTAGGCGGGATGAAAGACAACGGGGAGAGATTCGCCGACCTGTGCGCCATAAGTAACCTGGTCATCGGAGGAAGTGTTTCCATCACAGAAGGATGCACAAGACACCTTGGGTGTCACCAGACCTTTCAATGGAGAACCAGATTGACCACCTGTGCATGTTTCGTCGCTCTCTTCAGGAGGTGCATGCCAAGCGTGGAGCAGACGTGGCTTCTGTTCATCATCTCCTTGTCGCCCGATTGAAACTGAAGCTGAATAAGAGTTGGACAGGGGGCCAGCCAATGCTAACGTTACAACAGTGAAAGGCACATGGAAGCAAAAAAAGAGTTCAAGGTCACTCTCTCCAACCAGCTCCATGTCCTAGAGGAGCTGCTTTAAGAAGAGACATTAGAACATAAGTAGCAGAATGTGGAAGAAGCAGTGACTTCAACATGCCAAAAAGTACTTGGCTCCAAGTCTTACACCCACAAGGAGTGAATATCAGCAGAGACGCTTCAGAAAGTTGCGGAAAGACGAGAAAAGAAGGCAAGTGTCAACAACAGCAGAACACAAGCAAACGTGAAAGCAAACGAACATTACACCGAAACAAATAGGAGCGTAAAGCGAAATATTAGAGCAGACAAACGGAACTACCTAGAGATACTTGCAACAGAAGCGGAAGAGGCAGCCTTTTAGAACAGAAATAACGATCTGTACTCCATCACCAAGAGATTAGTAGGAAAGTTTGCCAAGCCAGAGAGGCCAGTTAGGGACAAAAATGGAGGAGTAATAACAAATGACGAAGGACAGAAGAAGAGGTGGATTGAGCACTGCCAGGAGCTACTCAACAGGCCAGCTCCTGCAAACCCATCGGAGATTCCGACAGCTATAAGAGATCTGCCAATCAAGTGCTGCAATCCCATAAAGTAAGAGATCATCAGCACCATCAAGAAATGGAAGAACGGCAAATCTGCAGGACCTGACAGCATACCTGCAAAAGCGCTTTAGGCTGATGTGGAGACCAGTGTGTAGCTACTACACCCGCTCTTCAGCAAGCTATGGGGAGAAAATAAATTCCAACAAAGTGGAAAGAGGGTTACCTCATCAAGCTTTTCAAGAAAAGCGACTTCAGTTCCTGCTCCAACTACCGAGGAATCACACTGTTGTCCATCTCAGAAAAGGTGTTTAATCGCATCCTGCTGAACCGAATGAAAGACGCAGTAGACCCGCATCTCCGTGACCAACAAGCAGGCTTTTGAATGGAGAGATCGTTTACGGATCAGATTGCAACCCTGCGCATCATTCTGGAAAAATCCCTATAGTGGAATTTGCCATTGACTTTGAAAAGGCGTTCGACAGCGTTGACCGGGAGTCCCTCTGGAGACTTCTGAGACACTATGGAGTGCAAGGTAAGATCATCAACATCATCAGGAAGTCCTCTGAAGTAATGGCCTGCAGAATCGTTCATGGAAAACAGCTCACGGACGCCTTTGAAGTGAGAACCGGAGTGAGGCAAGGCTGCTTACTCTCGCCTTTCCTGTTCCTGCTGGCCTTAGACTGGGTAATGAAGACATTGACGGAGCAGAAGCGGGATGGAATTCAGTGGACACTCTGGAAACAGATGGAAGACCTCAACTTTGCCGATTATCTGGCTTTTTCTCCCACATCCAACAACAGATGCAGGAAATGGAAAATATGGTAGCGGACAACTCAGCTAGACTGGGCCTCACCATCAACAGAGGGAATAGCAAGGTGTTCATGATCATCGCATCCAACAACACACCCATCACAGTCCATGGTTAGGCGATGAATGAGGTTGACAGCTTCACCTATCTCGGCAGCATTCTTGACAACCAGAAAGGAACGGATGCAGATGTCAGAACCGGCATCGGTAAAGCACGAGCAGCCTTCCATCAGCTAAAGAACATCTGGGGATCCAGCACAATTGGCATCACCACAAAGATTAGGCTCTTCAATACCATTGAGAAGCCACTAATCCTCTATGAAGCAGAGAGACCTGAAGAACCACTGTCACCACCATAAAGAAAATACATGTCTTAATCATCACCTGCCTCGGGAAGATCCTCAAGATCTGCTGGCCAGACCAGATCTCCAACGAAGAATTATGGAGAAAACAAAGCAGTGACCAGTTGAAGAAAACATCTTTCAGATACGTGGGCGGGGATAGCCTACACCCTTCGCAAGCCTGCATCCAGTACGACAAGGCAATCTCTCACATGAAACCAATGGAAAAGGAAATAAGGGCGTTCTAGAAACATCTGGCGCCTGGACCTGGATGCAGATGCTAAGCAAATGGGCCAAACAATGGGGCAGGCTGGAGAGACTCGCCCAGAACCGAGACGCCTGGAGGAAGCTGGTTGGCGGCCTATGTCCCAGATGAGACCACAGTCGAAGATGAGATGAGATGGTCAAACAGTCCTTGTTGTGAAAATGACTTTATTGCTCTCAAAGATTCATGTTACGGTCACGGTCTACAAACAAGTATCGTTAACGCATTCGTCAAATGAACAACCACCATTACTCATAAGCCCAATGTTTATACATAACAATAGTGACAACGAAACATACTATCAGTGTTTAACGACTTGAAATTGAAATAAGGCAGGGCCTTAAGAATATGTCAATTTGCAGTGAAGATAAAAAAAGCACATGTCAACGCTATTAACGACACATTCATCACCAGCACTAGTATATTGTGCACAATGCATCAACTGCAAAGAGCACGACAAAAATTAACAGATGACGCAGTAACTGCAAGTGAAATAAAAACACTAATGCTAAAATGATAATTGGAAACCATGGAATGAGTACAGCTGATGATTCCATATACTATGAATGAACGTGAAATGACTTTTAAACGAAATGCTCACAAATTTTATATAGTGTGTTAACATACTTCAGAAAAAGGTTCAACGCTCAACTGAAAGAAAAGGTCAACGAGCAAGCCAGGAATGGAAAGGCCAACTTTAATTGGACAAATACTAATTGTGAGTCAATAAATTAAATACTGCTGATCTGCCTGAAACAAACTGTCAATTGGAGAACACAATGGTTGACAATATTTGTCCAGTGGCCGCATGCATTGATTCATGGCCAATTTATAAAAATTGTAAGTGCTCTGTTGGGTAGCGGAACATCAAAAATAAATTGACTAATGCAGACACTTACAGTTTACCAAGTCACACTGGTTTAGTATGTCAATCGAGGAACGAAACTGTCGGTATAAGAAATTGCGCCAATCAAAGTCTCAGTCACTAAGATGGTTACGTCCTCTAGATAATGGTCAAGCCCGTACTGTCGCCCCAAATACGAACGGCAAAAATACGGACACTCGTAAATAAAAATAAATGGCAGAACCACTGTCCTAAAGTGCCCAAAAATCGCAAACTAGGGTGAAACAATCAAATAGCATAATGGTGTTACGGAAACACAATAATTAAACACGTGAATGTAGTATTTCAAAAGCTGTGTAAATAAATGTCGCAAGTTTGATTGAACATTTCGTAGTTTGTGTTATATTTTTATATTTGTTTGAATGTTTTATGTTGTGTACTTTTAAGTCCATAATAAAATAAAAGATAATTTAATATTGCTGCATGTTTTTATATCTGAATATATGCCGGAGTGATTTTTTTATGTAAAGTAACTTTAAGTCTTTAAAAAATATATTAAAGGGGCCTTTTCACAGATTTTGGCATTTTTTTTAACTTATTCATTAAATGCTTTATATTGATAAATGTAAATATTGGATCGTAAAAGCTCCAGTAAAAAATCAAGAAAAAAATTAAAAAAAGGAAAAGAACATTGCCCGGAGCAAGTTTCAAACCAGTGACCCCTGGAGTCCTGCCAGAGTCCTGAAGTAAAAACGCATCAGCCTACTGAGCTATTCCGCCGTGTACACATTCTTGACGTATTTTATACCTTATATAAGCAATCTTCGTAGTTTCACAAAATTTAACGACAAAAACAGAACTCTCCAAATTATTCAATCGTTTCGCGTTGCAACGCTTTATAATTTTTAGGTTTTAAAATCGTCAAAAGATGCATATAATGGCTATATTAGAGCATAGTTAATGTTCAGTATTACTGTTTCCTCACAAATATCAAAACTAAAACGAAAACTTACGAATCTGAAACAACTTTTTTCAATTTTGTTAATTCACCAAAGCGTGAAAAGATCCCTTTAAACACTATGATATATTTGTAAAAATTAGTTAAAGTTGTAATATCTCTACATTCTAAGATTTTGACAAAATAAAGGGACTTGAATATTTGTGCTTATTCGTCATAATATCGCACGTTCAACATTTATTTAAACTTAATTTTCAATAGTGATACAGTCTACAATAATTGATGAATGTCGATGCACCATTTTTGGCATGTTTATTACTTGATTATTGATATAAATGTGTGATGAATAAAATTGATAAAAATACACGTTTGTGGTATTTTGTTGTATATATTGTCTTAATGTATACTTAATGTAAACGTTTAATACTGGATTTTGGGGCTATCTGGATAGAATTTGTTAGAACCCGTATATTTCGGTAGATTTTGGTAGATCCGGTATTTCTAATGACCTCCAATAAGAGTATTCAGGAACTATAAATCTGTCTTTAATAAATTGAAAGGAGCACTAAATATACTTGTTTTAAGTGGCTGAATTTCATTGTTATTATCAATATCAGATGCATACTAGAGACAATATTTTATAAATAATTTTTATAGATAGACATATATGCATATATATATATATATATGCTCATAATTTATTAATTTCTGTGTAATTCAATCGTTCATTAAATTTGTCGGATTGGAGTTTCCTTTCGATTAAATGTGTACAGACCTGCCATGGTTTCATGTAAACAGGTGTTTTGATAGAATGGAGTTTAAAAGAAATTGAAACACAGAGGCTTTAACAGGTTACACTTTCCTGATTTTATTCGTAAAAATCTTCCCGTTAACATTTATTAGCGTGGCAATCTTGTGTTTATATTTGTTTTCTTTTTATTCAATTGCATCATTCGTTTTAATTGATCAATTTTAAGAGAATCGATGATCTGCTCCACGTCTTAAATTTAAACTTTAAATGGGCCTTTTCACGTTTCGGTAAATTGACCAAATAAAAAAATGTTTCAGATTCGCAAATGTTTGTTTTAGTCATGATATGTGTGAGGAAACAGTAATTCTGAACATTTACCATGATCTAAAATATCCTTTATATGCATCTTTTGATGATTTAAAAACGTGAAAATAATAGGTAATATCCTGCAATTATACCGCACCACGGTTGACTCGCTGTACTTGAGGAGTATTCACTAGCGTCTAGAAACGATCTTCATATATAAGATAAATGATTTAAAGGACAATCATATTTAACTTAACTTTATTGGACATCTGCCTTTGTATGACGAAAATCCTTCAATATTAAGTGCTGTAGAAAGGAATCCAACCCCACCATCCGCCATTGTTGTTTATTTTTTCTCTCGGTAGATTCGCGGTAAATAGGTTAAACAGCACCAATTTTAAATTAAACATGAATAATCAAAGCTCTGACATACTATTCAAAGTAACAATCAATAAAGTATATAAGAATTTAAATATATAGAATTTAAGTCATCAAATAAAATACATAGCACAGTTATTTTCAAGCAATGTGGTAATTTTTCGTTACGAAAATTAACTGAACTATACAAATTCAAATGTTGTTAAATTCTGAGTTTTACTACATTAAATTATCAAAAATCGATTCCAATCTGTAGCGAGAGATGTTTTCTGTCAGATTTGACCAGTAGGTCACGCAGATTTGTTTATAAACAAAATCCAGAGGGCGTTAATGAAATACCGCGACTCAACCTGACCCGAGAGTAACTCAGTCTGCAAAATAAGCGCACGCCCGGTGGCCTGGGTGTGTAAATTATAGGTCGGGCCTATTAAAATTGCCATATCGTACGCCCGTTGGGCCAGTAGAAATTCTGTGTATTAATATTGTTGACATTTTTAAGTGTGATAAACGCCATTATTTTGTGAGTACTTCCCGAAGATTTCCGACAGAACCAGGGCTCGACATTAACTTTTGAAGCCACTGGTCCGATCGGACAAGTAGACCAAAATTCCACTTGTCCTGACCAAAAAGCAACTTGTCCTGGTCATTATATCTTATTCTGCTCAGTACTTTGCAAAATAATGAAATAATGCAAAATGCTCAAATCATAAAGACTTTAATCGTTCAAAATACATGTTTACATAATTGTAGGCCATTTCAATACCTTAAGGTATTTTTTTTAAGTGTCCTGTGATTTTGAAGACGAAAAACCAAACGAAAGCAGATTAGACATTTTTAAGCTGACAACATTGTACTAACGAAAACAAACCACAAATGGGAATGATGTCGTAAAATCATTCTATACATAGAGATGACGTTGTTACGTTAATTGTCTGTAAGATGGGTGTGTACCGGTGTCGTAAAATGCATATTCTTTACAAGGGAGAATATTTTTGTTATCTTGGCAAAGAAAAATGTTAAGGGTTGCTTCCCTTGTGAACAGTGCGGTGTAGTATTACATGGAACTATCGGAATATCTTGCGCTTTGTCGTTTAAACGTAAACAAAATATAATTAAAAAAGTTGTGTGGTAACTCCACAGAAATAATGGATTTAAAAGCATTTTTTTCTAAGTAATTAAATTATAATGACCACTTGTCCCGTCGGACTAGCAAATTCTTTATTTACTTGTCCGGACCAACAATTTGGTTGTTCCGGACAGTCGGACTACCGTTAATGTCGAGCCCTGAACAGAACTTCGTTCAACTTCGCCTAAAATACGAGATTTAAATGCGTTCCGATTGGTCCATAAATTCAACGGTCATTTTCGAGTCGTAACCAAGGCCACGTGGTGAACAATTTAAACTGGTTATTTACTATTGGCATACGTCATGCTGATGTGTTTACTGCTGAAGGAAACCAATTGACGTACGCGGCTTGCATTTTTGGAATAAACATCGTTTTACTTTGTAACCTTGTGTGTGTGTTTATTTCCAAAGTTGTAAGTCCCTACGCGCATAAGGCTGCATAATGCTTAAATACATAGCTCAAGCGAAGCCTGGCAAGAATCTGCCCACTACGGATCGTAAGTCAACAAATGACAATGAAAAATCACGGAAACATGAATTTCAAGAAAAGTGGTTAAAAATCAGTGATGAAGGAGAAGCTACTTCTGTAAGACAGAGTTCAATAAGCTATGCTTAAAAACACAGCATAAAAAAAGTCAACATGTATGATAAAAGTATGCAATCTTATGATCTATGCCTTCACTTGTGTAGTAAACTTCTGGAAAATAACTATCAGGTTGCTTGTTTTACAGGATATGGTTTCTGACAAAGAGGATCTCAAGGATGGCAGTGATGATGAGATGAACGAAGAAGTTGTTTATCACATGTTAAGGAGTTATGATTAATAAAGGACATTGAATTACCTTGACTTGTTATATTGTGTTGCAATTGTTTTTGCAATAGGCTTTACAGTTAACATACCCTGGATACAATTTTACTTTTTAATAGATTATCTGCTATTGAAAGATGAAACCCTTTAGCAGGGTGTATATTTTAACAAATTTACTTTGGGCTAGTAATTTTGCTGCCAGGCTACTTGTCTTCACCATTCAAGTAGCCCGAATGGCTAGTGGATAAAATGAACTATCGTGAAGACTGCGAGTTAACCGGGTTTGAGTATACCTTAAGTCGAGCGGTTAAGGGAACAAGTAAAAGAATTTCTGCATTAATTCAAACAATGCCGCAATAAATGATGTACCTTTAAAGATTTATTTAATTCCTGTTAAATCCATGTCAAAATCGTTTATTATGCCCCCCTTCGAAGAAGATAGGGTATATTGCTTTGCTCATGTCGGTCGGTCGGTCCGTCCACCAGGTGGTTTCCGGATGATAACTCAAGAACGCTTAGGCCTAGGATCATGAAACTTCATAGGTACATTGATCATGACTCGCAGATGACCCCTATTGATTTTGAGGTCAAAGGTCAAGGTCACAGGTGAAGGTCACAGTTACTGGAAATAGGCATTCTAAGGATTTAGCATGGTTCAAACAAGGGAAACAACTACCGTTTTTGCATGTTCTTTTGTTACAGCATTTGCCTCCCTACTCACAACTACTACTACTACTACTACTACTACTACTACTACTACTACTACTACTAGTACTACTACTACTTCTACTACTACTACTACTACTACTACTACTACTACTACTACTACTACTACTCCTACTACTACTACTACTACTACTACTACTACTACTATTACTACTACTACTACTACTACCACTACTACTACTACTACTTCTACATCTCCTCCACCTCCTCCTCCTCCTCCACCACCACCACCACCACCGTTCACAGTGACAAAAAACGTATTCACACAATGGCTGCTACTACAACTTATAGCCCATATAGGGGGGCATGCATGTTTTACAAACAGCCCTTGTTTACAGTGTTTTTAACCACGCAAAGCCAATAGTTCCATCAGCGATTTTTTTCCTTTCTTTTTAAAGTACTTAAAAAGGTACTTTCCCAATTTGAGAAAAACTATCAAATTCCGAATTGCAGTCTAAAAATTTCCCAAAAGGAAGGCACATTTCATCAATTTGTTCCAAAATTCCATAATATCTGCAAGTTAGCAATTAAAATGAGCACTGACACGGAACATTTCACACCAAAATGAATGTAAATCAATATTTGAGTTGATTTGTGCTATTGATACCAAGCAATTAAAAATACCATAATTCCCAAGTGGGAGATTTCATGACGCGAATTTTCCCAATTTCAGGGTTTTTCATGCTAATTTTTCCCAATTGGTATGGTACAGGTACTTTTCCCTATTGGGGAAGAAAAAATCACAGTCCATACACACCCGCTAAGGACATACACTACGCACGTTGTTTACCTTGTGTCGAGAGGTCACATCCAAATAGCAAGAGTACTCCATTGCAATAGGCATGAGGTCAACAAAACTTCCAAAATCGATTCACTGAACAAATTTATAGAAACTGAAAGATGAATTTAATTTTTTTTTATAATTCTATTTACCATTTAACTAGTTTCTGTTTTATCGGTCGATCTTCATTTGAGCAACATTGACAAGAAAAAGTGCCCAAGAATTAAAAAAAAAAACAATGTTCGCAATGTGTTCAAACAAAATTTCTGCATATATGTAACTATAAAAAGAATTGATAAAATTATCATCCAATCGGGACAGGGTATACCCACTGAGCATTTGGATATCGTCAAGTCACCTATTTTTGCGATGTGCACAAGCAGATTGGTCCATGCAACATTTTCGGGGAATCGTGAAAAAGTAAAAGAATTTTCTTTAAAATACATGCAAGTATGTGTTAACACTAGCCCAGTGGTCTGCAATTTATGTGCAAGTTAAATGAAGAGTATACCGAAACAAAATGAACAAAATAGGCATAAATTTGGATTATTTCAGTTGAAGTAAGATTTGTAAATGCAATTAAACTTGTTTTTTCCTTTATATAGTCGTGTCTGTAATTATTTTCAAGTGTAGTAATGTTAGTAAAACAAAATACTCAGAGCACATGCGTGTGACGTCATCACGAGAGCCGCATTCTAAATGTAAACAAAGTGATCAGAATTAGGTTATGCTCTAACTAAGGGAATCGTACGATAAAGATTTGCAACGCGAAATGATTTAATAATTTGGAGAGTTTTGTTTTTCTCTTTTTATTTTGTGATACTACAAAAATTGGTAATATATAGTCTAAAATTCATCACTAATTGTATGAGCGTGGATGGCCGCGTGGTCTAAGCGGTAGACTTTTACTCTAGGGGTCAGTGGTTCAAGCCCAGTTGAGGGTTACTTTTTTTTCTTTCTTTATATCAATATAAAGCATTTAATGACAAACTTCGATACATGCCAAAATCTGTGAAAAGGCCCCTTTAAAGTCTTAATAATTTATGTATGAATTACACTAAACCATTTCCCATAGGGTCCCATTATGAAACTTCCAGCTTTCAAAGCATTTGTCTTGTAGTTCCTATATTTATTAAATTTTGCAAGACTGGTACATATCATAGTGTATCATAGTAAAATAAATCACTCCTCTTTCAATAAATGCAGTAAACAAAAAGGTCTCGCAACTTCTAAGAAATAAAAATTTGCCATAAAAGCAAGCACCTTGGAAAACAGTTTCGGAAGTGAATTTTCAGCAAAATCTCCAAACATTCATCTTTTACCTTAATCACCAATGAAATGCATCAAAATGTTGCAGGCACACATGATGCACGGAAATAATTAAAAAAAAAACATAGGTGGGATCGCTATAAACCAGAAGAGAAAAGGAACTCTTTAGAATTAGGCACTTCTTTTGAGTGGACCTCACAGGGATAAAAAATGGTTTAGTGTAATGTAACCTTTTGTTGCCAATGAGATTCAGCATACTACTGGAAATTATTATTGATTCATGATTTTGCAATTGATTTATTGCTACTGTATAGGCCTAGGTCGCAATAAATCCATAAGTAAACTTATTGTTTCTTCTTTAACTTACAGATCATTACATGTATCATTGCTGCTTGTTACATTTAAAAGTTGTAAACCACAAACATCATTTAAAGGGGCCTTTTCACAGATTTCGTCATTTTTTAACTTATTCATTAAATGCTTTATATCGATAAATGTAAACATTGGATCGTAAAAGCTCCAGTAAAAAATCAAGAATAAAATTTAAAAAAGGAATAGAACATTGCCCGGACCAGGTTTCGAACCAGTGACCCCTGGAGTCCTGCCAGAGTCCTGAAGTAAAAACGCTTTAGCCAACTGAGCTATTCCGCCGAGTACACATACATATCGTATTTTATACCTTATATAAGCAATCTTCGTAGTTTCACAAAATTTAACGACAAAAACAGAACTCTCCAAATTATTCAATCGTTTCGCGTTGCAACGCTTTATAATTTTTAGGTTTTAAAATCGTCAAAAGATGCATATAATGGCTATATTAGACCATGGTAAATGTTCAGTATAACTGTTTCCTCACAAATATCATAACTAAAACGAAAATGTGCGATTCTGAAACAATTTTTTTCAATTTTGTCAATTTACCAAAGCGTGAAAAGATCCCTTTAAGGTAATGCATTATTTATTTCAGATACAGGATATTGCCATTAACTGTCTATTGATAGTGTAATTATGGCCTTCTACAAATAGTTGCTCAGAATCCATCATTTACAACTATAATTTAAAATATTTTAAGTACTTATTATTTATAGGCATAGCATATTTTATGGTTGTATTATTTCCAGTATCTTAATCCCAGGGCTCAGCCGTGAGGGCAAAGTGGGCGATAACTTCGCCCAGGAGATAAGTACATCGCCCTTAAATTACAGGAAGGAGAAGTTGACTTTGCCTTCTGTTTTCAAATGCGAATAAACATGTCAGTATCAGCGTAAAGCACACATATAAATACGCCCTCGTTTTCCATGGGGATAACGTGCCCTTTGCACATGTTCTGCATAATTTTAGAGCGCTTCTAATTAGGACCGTGGGTCAAGACAATATGCATGAACGCAGTTTATTTAAAGCATGATTTTTTTTATGTCTGTGAGGATTACACCTGCTTTTCATCATCAGTCTTAAGTAACTGGCCATGATTTTTTCGTGGATGAATATACTCGTAGGGAACAATTAGTAGATTTATTAAAGCCTGATGTGACAGAAGGCATGAGTATGGTGGGCATTTTGTCTGCTAATTAAAATAATAGTAGTAAAATGAGATTTCTAATTTGGGTTTAAACTCTACAATATGTAATTATCATGTACATCATAATGTAAATAGGGTGTTGGATTTTCATGACAATATTTAAGTACTGTTGAATTTTATGATGCACATGGATATCACAGGTTTTATTTGTGTGAATTGATTTATGTGAATTAATATGTAAGGATTTATTGAATTTGAAAATATTGTTTGTTTGTCATTGATAATGATAGGCTTGGTGTAATGAAAGCAGGGTTTTCCCCAGGCCATTTAAGCGCCCCTTGCCGGGGCGCTTGAATTTTGAAATCAGAATCCCCGGGGCGCTTGAAATCTCGATCAGTGTATTTTTTAGTAAAAGAAAGTGGAGATTGTCCAAAAAAATCAAGGTTTCTCTATCAGTGTATCAATATTCCCTGTTTTAAAAGAGCACTCGGTACCTACTTTCACAAATAAACGCCATAAACACCACATGGGGTAATAGATAATCCACTGATAAGAGAATAGCATGACGCGCGTATCGATTATTCTAGCCACATTACACAGTCATTACAATGCTGACAAGGATGTATCTGGTAACTTTCCAGTCGTCAAACTGTGGAGTTCATCGTCCAATCGGTTTCGCTTATGCTTATGAGGGCGGGGTTTAACTATCGACCATTATTTTTGATTGACGTCGGGCATGAAGTAAGAGTTTATCGCAGCTTGATTAGCAAGAAGTTGTACCATTTACGTAATATAAAAACGGTAATAAGTACAGCACGTTAAAGACATTTTCAGGCATCATCATCACACCTTTTTACTGTAAACAAGTGTTACCTATGACTCATAATTAATACGAGAAATTAATTGCAAGTGCTAAACAATTAATTACTTATAACGAGTAAGTTGTGCAAATGACTCCCGGTTACAATTATGTGATAACAATTTAATTCCAGTACATGTATATTTCATCATGTCCATTTATAGAAATGATTCACCTCGTTTTTTTGACATTTATTCGACAAGTAATGCGCTTTAACAGATTTTCGTTGAATTAATTACGCACACTTAAATAAGTAATATGTTTCGTCCGATAATCGATAGTTAGAAGACTGATGATGGCAACCGGCCGTGATCCTCGAGGACAACGTGAATTTCATGCATAATAATTCCGTCAAAACATTTATTCGACTCGTTAAGTGTTTACACAAATTATCGTTGAATTTATAACGCAACGGTTTATATTTGTTGAAATCTCAAATGGGAATAATTAAATTTGTAATCCGAAACCCATTCCCGTAAGTCGATGTTAACGCGTTTTTAATCCGAAACACACTTCCGAATGTAAATGTTACCGAAACGTTAAATATTTTTGCTTCAAATTAGCAGTGCAAATTTATTTTGTGTCGATCCGTTTCTCAATTAAAAAGAGAGCGAAAATTATGCAGCATGTACAACGTCGCGTCATTTGCATACAAAAGCGTGCTTGTATTGAGCGTTTTAACAAGCACACAACAGGTCAGAGGATTGACGAATATTCAGAGGCAATATTTCATCAAATCTATAAATAGTCACTTAAAAAATGGCAAGGTTTGTGTTAAAGAAATAATTGAGAGCTTTTATCGTAAATATTTACCAGACAGTGATTTATAAAAACGGAATATACGGGATTATCGGGTAATAAATAGAAACTTGAAAAGTAGTAAGAATACAGTAATAGAGTCGGCATGAAACGGATGTATTGGGGAATCGTTCGAGTCGGGATTTTACTATCTGTGCGGGAAAGTTTTAAAACAATTAAACAATATAAAAAAAATATTTTTTTTTAAATGACTGGGGGATTTTTTGAAGAGTCATAGCGCACCGAATGACGTCTTTTGACGCTGTTTTTCTTTGAGTTATAACGCACCACAGAACGTGAATTGACACGTTAAATTAAAAAAAAATCAACGTCGGGAGGGGACACCCCTCCCGAACCACCCCTAGCATCCCCGGGGCGCCTGACAAAAATCCTGTGGAAGGCACTGGAAAGGTATACAACAAGAGAAGATTTTATTAAACACAAAACAGAAAACACTTCTCCTATTAGTGACCTCACTTCTCCCTAATTTGACCTACTTCTCCCTTATTTCAGCTGAGGGAGAAGTCACTTCTCCCTCAAATTTGAACCTAGGCTGAGCCCTGAATCCTAATGAACTTTGATATTTTTTCCAAAATTTGGTGGGAAAACTCCTGAATCAGAACCTTAAGCTAAGCATGAGTTAGAATATCAATACAAAATAAACATTTCTTATCATTTATGCAATGAAAAAATTGACTATGTTTAAGAAATAACTCTTTGCAAAAAATGTGATATTTTCTTTTTCTTATTTTCAATAAGCTATGTCTCACAGGTGGGAAGCGTGTGGCTACATGTATGATATTAATTAGTAAAAACATCATTTTGAATGAAAAATAATCAAATTATATAAAAAAATAAACTTCTATGGAAAAAACAATTACTATCAAATAAATATATAACAAGGTATTCAACTCAAAATGACCTCAGAAAACAGAGTGCATCGCTTTGAACACCATTACTTCTGTCTTCGTCAATTGTGCAGCGATTTCCATGAACTCGGTCCTATTCATTTCCAGAAAGAAAATTCATTTCTGCATTGAATAAGACCAAGTTCACGGAAATCGCTGCACAATTGATGAAGTTATGGCTGTTCAAAGCGATGTACCCTGTTTTCAGGTCATTTTGGGTTGAATGCCTTGTTATATATATATTTGATAGTGAATTTGTTTTTCCAGAGAAGTTGATTTTTCTTTATAATATGATTATTTTTCATTCAAATGATGTTTTTACTAATTTATATCATAGCCATACACTAACCACCTGTGCTTTGTCTATGATTCATTTTGGTGATTGATGATTTGTGGTTATGGACCAGCAATTGTTTGTCTTCTTGATAAAGTACCCTTAAAAGAGGCACTTTCTCCCAGTGAACAAATAAAATGAACTCTGAAACTAAACATTAAATCAAAAAGCCATGTAAAACAACATTATGATGTTTTTTTCATAATGTACTAAGCTGTTGAAAAGACCCATTATTTCCAAAATGAAGATTTCGCAATGCACATTTTTACATTGTTATGATTTTTGCTAATTTTTTTCCCAGCACTGGGGCTGTACTAGTACTTATTTCAATTGGGCAAACAAATTTGCTTGGAACCAAATTTTTGTTAATAAATAGTTCTTACCAAAAGTTTTTTTCACACAGCAAGCAAACCATGGCATCAATTGTCCCACAAAGTCGCCATGACATGGACATGGCATATTCTGTGGAGAGCTACCGTGGTGGGGCCGTCTCCTCCATGGCCCGAGAAGACCTTGAAAAGCAGAGAAACATGATGTCCATGCAAGAAGCCCGCTGGGTGGGCGTGAGGAAGAAAGTGCCCGGCATGTCGGGGATTCCTGGGACAAAACAGAAGACGAGATCTCAACAGAGCCCGAGATTTCAGAGCCGATTTGAGTCAGGCTATCTGGACATGGAAGATCCATATATGAAGGTATCTTCAATATGAACCTTGTTCTGGGAAAACTGGGCTTACTTGCAAGGCTAATCTGCATCAACAATTAACTCAAATGCATTATTCTTAGTTTTCCTACAAAAGTAGCTCATGCTTAAACCCGTCCCCACTTAGATACGCATTTTTACGCATTTGTAGTCCCTTACAAAGTTACATTAAATTAAAGACCTTTCTTACTATATCCAAGTTTTAAAGGCTTCATTTCCAACCCTGAGCTTAATACTGATGAGCAGCAAACAGCATAAAACCTGAACAGTCTGCGAGTTACTCGCAGGCTGTTCTGGTTTTATGCTGTTTGCACATAGCCATTTTCACTTTGCTCCTGAGTGGGAAATGGTTAAGTATTCCAGATAAAGATGAAATTGTATACCCAATATTTAAATTTAAGATCAAGTTAACATACTCTTAGGTAAATTCATGTCAATTTAACATGAGAATTTGAGCAGAAGACCAGATAATGTGTTAAAAAAACCCATAAACTTCAAAGTTAGTAAGAATTATGTGTGGTTTAGGACTTGCATTGCAGACCAGATAATGTGTAAAAAAATCATTCAATTTCAAAGTTAGTCAGAATAACGTGCTGTTTAGGTTGCTTCTTATTGAATGTAATTGTTTATTCCTGCAGTAAGCTTTGTCCCGCGAAACTATGCATGCTTTATTCTGTTAGTCTCTTATGTACCATCTTTATCCTAATAAACCCGCCCGGGCGTGATGCCAATCACAAAGGAGGTCCGTTTATTTCACCCCCCTTTAGGTATAATAGGAACCATATCAGTCACCACGCTAAATATTTTAGCCAAATTGCCCTTTGAGCTAATAAGATGGAATTTTGAATAACCCGAAGACATGTTCAATAGCCCCGAAGAGGTCAATATAA
Source organism: Dreissena polymorpha (assembly GCF_020536995.1). Taxonomy (NCBI): domain Eukaryota; kingdom Metazoa; phylum Mollusca; class Bivalvia; order Myida; family Dreissenidae; genus Dreissena; species Dreissena polymorpha. Next base: position 57,261,409 of record NC_068362.1, read on the forward strand.
ATTGTTTGACTTTATTTGCCAGGAACACCAAAATAGTTATTAACAATCAGAAAATCTACTTCCATTAGTAAAAACAGATGCATGTGGTTACAGTAATAAAGGGTATTATGTTTTCTTTTGAAATGCATTTTATACAAAATGCACCAGATAATTATGCTGTTTATTGTAACTTTATTATTACACATGTTCTCATTCAATGATTCCATTAATCAGTTTGACTGGTGTTTGGTTTTATTTTAAAGCAAATTGAATTATTATCATGTTTAAAAAATATCAGAAGAATTTGAAAAATACATCAACCTATTAAAATAACAGATTATTATCGTATTATTACTAGGACAATCGCCGGTGAATTTCTGAATTGTCGGCATGTGGCTTCAGAACAAAAGGCCACTGGGTGTGTTAATTGCCCAATCTATCAAGTGACAATGTCTGCTTCTTTATTTTACTCCCGATGTTTTGATATGCATGTGTCAACCGTGAAAAGTATTGTATATTCGTAAACAGATTATAAGTAGCAAAGTAGGTCAGGTAGCAGAACGAGCTTACAGAATAAGCGAAAGTACTACAATTATTAATAATAAGTTGAAAAAACGTCTTCTAATACGCAAGAATAATTGATTAAAGCACATGTACATCTAACTGTAATAAGGATCAATTTGTTTTTAACCCAATGCGTAAAATATCCCTTACAGACTCTTTTATTTTTATTGTAAAATTACTTCGTCCATTTTTCATGAATTATAAATACATTTTCGGAAAACACTTGTAAAATTAAATACGCTTCTAGATTGGTCATTATTTTAAAACATTACGAAGTGCTCGATGCGCCAACATCCCAGAACATGATCTACGCATGTTTAGTTTGAATAACCCCATCTCGATTGGGCGTCAATTGCATCATTACTTTAAATAGCAACATACTTGGATGTTTACACGACAGTTTAGAAAAATGGTGGCCGCATGTGTTCATGCAATTCTTTAACACGTATAACGTCATTTTAGGCATTGAAATAGCGAATTAAATCGTGCCTCTTAAAAACACGTATAAATCAGGTTATTGATATGATAGTAGTTTCAGTTTTTCAGTTTGTTGACAATTTTACGCTCAAATATTTAATCGACCGGTCGGGCTATTTTATAAGCATTTAGGATTGACCGACCGGCCATAGAATCGACTCAGGCTTCGGCTTATACCGGTAGGCTAATTCGAAGACTGAGCCATATAAAATGTAACCCCTGTGCTTTGGCCTAGCAGCGGCATATTGAACAACCTGGGTCAGTGTGTTTTTTATGGCAATTTTTGGGCCGATATTCGGCCCCATTCCCCTCCATAAATAGTATATATTTTCCCCCTTTTTTTTGAAAAAATCCCCTCCAAAAGTAAAAAAAAAATAATTTTTTTTTAGAAACAACTGCCTCATGATAGATATATCTCAAATTCATTTTATAAACATCTAACAAGGTATATAACTATAATTAATATGATTTTTTATTATTATAAAGAGTTATATTAAATTAGGTTTTCCCAAATCCATGGACTTCATGAATTAATTTTTTTTCAAAAATGGCCAAGAAAAGGCCTGATGTTTCTATATTGTGTCAATATTTGTTGATAAAAACATTCCAATTTGGCGCATTTTATTGATAAAAATGCTCAAATTTGCCATTTTATTGATTTAAAAAATCTCAATTAAACTCTAATTGGCTTGGAAAACTGATGACGGCTGAACTGACTGAAACTAATGTTGAACAAATCATTGATATATATTTAAGAAAAAGAGCAGAGACATTCAGCTGTGAATATTACATTCATACATACATGTGTATTCATATAATAAATATCATTACATATAAAAGAATGACTTATTAATTTTCCCCTTTTCCAAAAAAAAACAAGCGTTTTTCCCCTTTGGACGGGCCCCGCCACCATTCCCCTATAGCTGAAAAAAAACACTGTGGGTAGATCTGTATTTTAAACGTGTGTCAAAACAAAATCGTAACATCAATTTGACATTTAAAACTGAAAACACCGATACAATAATAAAATCGCCTGCATGTTGGAGTTTAATCATAACATCAATATGTTCCAAATATATATGTTATTATTATTATTATTGAAGTTTTATTTCTATAAGGTTCTTGCCAATTACCTTGTTGATAAAAAAAAAAAATTGTCAATTAAATGCAATTACTTTACTCCTTAGGAGCCAAGAACTGGGGGCCCTATTATTTTTATCACTCCTTCATTTTATTATACGATAGGGGCACGTTTATTAGGGTAGGAGCGTTTATTAGGATAAAGACAGTATGTGAAGATTGGAAAATGTGTACAATATTCGACGCCCTTATTTTTATTGTTGAAGAAAACTGAAAACCTCGCCAGATAATTGTGTAAACAACGAACTTATGAATTCACATATATACATTTTGTTTCTTATTAAAGTAATTTACTGGTAGCACTGGTCAATTCTGACATCAACAAACGATGTCTTGCAATACCTTGGTATTGATATATTTTAGGGTTTTAAAAATGGTTGTCTGTAGTTTTCATTCATTGCTTGTAGAAAATAAATGAGATGAACACCGACATGAAGGAGAAGTTTCAGCAAAAGGAATGCTATCGTTTTGTACCAGCCCAGTTACATCTACAGAGGCCAAAGGCAGTTCACATGCAAGATATTAAGTACGTTGTTGTAAATGCATTTTATTTTTGCAATAGCTGGAGGTTTGGAACTAAGACATCTTGAAAAATGTGAAAATGGGTCTTATGTCATATGTTGCTAGTATAGCACCAAACAAATCTGAACATTAGAATGTCTGCAAAGGTGACAACAAAACAGTGCATGACTTTTTAATGAACTTTTTCCTGACCAGAATGCACCAACGCGCAGGCTGGTGTTGAGCTACACTGGGGCATATGACTCAAGACCCATGTTTGCATGACAAGGCTCAAGTTGTCTTAGTGCCAGTTATTACGGTAATAACACACATTTGGAGTTCCAATCCATAGAAAATAAATCTGTTTCAAATATGCAAGAGTGCTTCTGTTTGTTCCTAAGGGAAGGGCACGATGCCTTGAGGCCCCAAGATTATATCCTGTCACTTTAAACCCCCACCATACCCTTTTTTGGATCAGATCACATTATTATTCAGCTAATTTTATATGAAGTCTAATTAACCCTTTGCATGCTGGGAAATTTGTTATCTGCTAAAATGTCGTCTGTTGAATTCCTAAAATTAGCATTTTCTTCGAATTTTTTTCAAAGAATACTATCAGAATAGCAAACAGTTTGGATCCAGATGAGACGCCACGTTCTGTGGCGTCTCATCTGGATCCAAACTGTTTGCAAAGGCCTTTAAAATTCAGCTCCAGCGCTTTAAGGGTTAAATAAACTAAATTTGTACTGGGATACTTGTTTTATTAATTAGAGGAACAATGTATTGGATGAAAATACATGTTATGTAAATTATAATATATACACATGTAACACATGCAAATTGAAATATTGTATAGGTTCAATATGAATGCGCACACTAATGTGCCCTTGTGACAAAAAGCACCATGCCTTGCCCTTTTCAAATCCTAGCTCATGCTTTGCTGCAAATTATTTTGAGATAGAAACAAGATTGTATCTAGGGATCAAGTTCCAATTTATGTCAACAGCGGTTTCCATTGGAAAAAGACTTCTAACCTTTGATGTGTTTCCAGGTGCTGCTGCGGCGAAATACTCAGTGAACACAAAATAATGAAGGAAAGCCACGGTACCTTTGAAAAGACCCATGCATTTGAACAACTTGTGTCTCCAGGTATGTTACAGGAACATTTGTTTCGGATGTTACAGTTACACTCGTATCACAACATATTTAATAGTGACATTTAAATCACAACTTATGTTATAATGACACTTGTATCACAAGGTATGTTACAGTGTCACTTGTATCACAAAGTATGTTACAGGAACACATGTATCACAAGGTATGTTACAGTGACACTTGTATCACAAGGTATGTTACAGGAAAACATGTATCACTCACAAGGTATGTTACTCTGTCACTTGTATCACAAGGCATGTTACAGGGAAACATGTATCACAAGGTATGTTACAGTGTCACTTGTATCCCAAGGTATGATACAATGTCACTTGTATCACAAGGTATGTTACAGTGTCACTTGTATCACAAGGTATGTTACAGGGACACATGTATCACAAGGTATGTTACAGGGACACTTGTACCACAATCTATGTAACAATGGCACTTGTATCACAAGGTATGTTACAGTGGAACTTGTATCACAAGGCAAGGTATGTTATAATGACGTTTGTATCACAAGGTATGTGACTGTGAAAATTGTGAAAATTGTATCATAAGAAATACAGCTGTGACTCATTTTCTCCCAAATTTTGCTTTGCCAATAGTATGCAAATCTTGAAATTGGAACAGCCAGTTGGAATCCACGACTCCAGAAGGACCTTAAACATTTGAAAAAAAGTACATAGACCAATGGCTAATTATTATGTTTGTAATTAATTATGGTCAAATATGTATGCAATCTTTCAGATTAAACATCTTAATGAAAATTACCCACGACTCAAAAGGGATGAAGCATGCAAAAATAAGTTTTGATTTATTTTTATATCATCTTATAAACTATGATTTATAGGTTCTGATGTTCAAGAATGAAAACATGAGTGTGTGAAACTGAATGGGTTTTTTTGGCAAAAAATGACCCCAATATACACTTGAATAGCTTATATTATCATACAATTTCAGAGTTTCATGAATTGATGGCCCGTGACGGCATGGATGAACCCCCAAAGAAAATACCTGAGCCACAAAAACCTTGGGATGGTAAAAATGATAAGGTGGTACGAAAACTTACGACGACCTCTTTCGGAAAGATTAACTTTGAGAATGTGGAGCATGCTGGTGGCAAGAAGCCAGCCAAGGTGCGTGTTGATTATTGCATTTTTCAAGATAGAGTTTTTTTTATGCCCCCGGATCGAAAGATCGGGGGCATATTGTTTTTGGCCTGTCTGTCTGTCATTCATTCATTGTGTGTGTCCCAAAAATTTATCCTTGGTTAAAGTTTGATCATAACTTTTTGAATAATGAAGATAGCAACTTATTTTGCATGCATGTGTATCTCATGAAGCTGCACATTTTGAGTGGTGAAAAGTCAAGGTCATACTTCAAGGTCAAAAGACTAAAAATACAATCTATGGGAAGTAATAAGCTTTAAAAGGGAGATAATTTCTAAACCTGCCAAATGATATATTGAAATTTTATTTCAAAGCGGCGCAAAAGGGGGCATTGTGTTTCTAACAAACGCATCTCTTGTTTATAGATAATTATTTCAAGACATTGGTTTTTTAAGATGTTTTATCATACATTATAAGTTTAATTAATTTTTACTGTTTAAGTAAAATGAATTTCTTTAGGGCTTATTTGGCGCTAAAATTGTGCGCCATTTGCCTGCTTTTAAAGGATCATTATTACCTATGACCATTATTACCATTATTTTCTAGAACTTAAATTTTTTTCTCTCAAATTCAGCTTTATTATATAAAAAACAATTGACTAAATTCAGACTTAAATTGACAAAGCTAGGGGCATTTTTGTTTATGTTTGCAGCTATTTTCGTCTAATCCACTTAGAGTGTAACATACCTGTAATTCAGTATATGTATCTCAGTAGTTTATAAAAGCAGAATGTTGACATGTAAGCATGCTTATCATCAAACAAAAAAGTAAAATTTACCTTTTGTCTTTACATTCGCGATTTAAGGGCCCTGCCACCTTTTCCACAAAATGTGAAAACACAACTGAAGTTGAAATCTGTCATAATTGCTTGAATTTTAAAATTTGATTAATTTGTACATTAATGTTTTCCATATAACAGTCTTCTGTTAACTGAATGTTTGTTTATTATAAGTACAGATATATTTTTATGTCCCCCACCACTATAGTGGGGGACATGTTGGTTTTGCCCTGTCTGTTGGTTTGTTTCTTTGTTTGCTCCAATTTTAACATTTTGCCATAACTTGTTTTAATATTGAAGATAGCAATTTCATATTTGGCATGCATGTGTATCTCATGGAGCTGCACATTTTGAGTGGTGAAAGGTCAAGGTCATCCTTCAAGGTCAAAGGTCAAATATATGGGTCAAAATCGCTCATTTAATGTACACTTTTGCAATATTGAACATATCAACTTGATATTTGACATGCAGGTGTATCTCATGGCACTGCACATTTTGAGTGGTGAACTGTCAAGTTCATCCTTCAATGTCAAAGGTCAAATATATGGGGACATAGTGTTCCACAAACACATCGCTTGTTTGTTATAGCAGTATTCCATTACCCTAATTTGTGTAATTTATTTAAGTACAAGGATATTGACATGAATCATTCTTTGAAAACTAGAATATGTTTTCCTGTTTTTGTTATATGTATTTCTGGATATATGTATTTTTGGATATGATTCTGCTATTTTTTCACAGTATGTGAGAGTGTCTGACGATACAGATGTGGTGCATTTACTGGAATTGATGAAGAAACACTGGCGTATGATGGAACCCAAACAACCAGACCTGGTCATTTCGGTGGTGGGTGGGGCAAAGAATTTCAAGCTTGATGGACGAATGAGGGACACTTTCTCATCTGGGTTGATCAAGGTTGAAGCTCTTATTGTTTTGAGACCAGTTATGTATAGAACGTGCTTGTGCTTCATATGCAGGTACTAGGAAAGTAATGAAGAAACTTTTGCAGTTAGCTACGAGGAATGAGGTTGACTTTTGTATCACTGACATAAATAAAACAAGTCTATCCATAAATTGCTCTTTTAGGGACTGACAGAAGATTGCAAGTTACGTTTTATATGCATTTAAAATTATGTATTCGAATTAACATAAAATACTTAATGAATATGGAGCAAGTTATTATTTTCTTAAATTTATATAAAATATAAACATCATCTTTTGCAATGCAATATGAAATTAATTAAAAATTATGTAGATTTATCCCCTAAAAACTAATACCTGCAGTATGTAAATGAAACGTTGAAATATAGTACAAACACATGCGTCACATGTTTAACATATATTGCATGTTAGAAAATGATGATGTGAAATTGTTAAGAATTTGTCAAAATTTTACCCTTTATTGTGTAAAATACCATCTTCAACGTCTTTAAGTCCTTTGAAGGAAACTAGAAAACAAAATATTGTGTGATTTTTAGAAGAATAGAAGAAAAATTTAAACATTCATTAAGAGAGAGTGCATGCAACATTTATATTTACTTATAAATGAGCCAGGCTTTGGGAACAACAATCTTAATGAATGTGCAAAAAGTATCATCCCAGATTAGCTGGTGCAGTCTTCACAGTCTTTAATCAGGGACAACGCTTTGCACTTTTATGGTACTTAGTGAAAATCCAGTATAGGTGGAAAGTTTCATCCCTGATTATCCTGTCCATTCTGCACACGCTCATCACCGATGACACCTTATGCACATGCCTTAACCCCATTTTTCCACAGCGAGTCTTTAATCATGTACTAGATGTGATAATTTCAATCGCAACTCATACATTTATATCTGGATATAAAATTTTATACAAGATGTGATCATTCCAACTGTAAGCCTGGCGGTGCTGTTTTTCCAGGCGGCGAAGACCACGTCTGCCTGGCTGATATCGTCAGGTTTTAATATGGGCATCATGAAGTCAGTGGGTCAGGCCGTGAGGCAGGGCCAGTCTTTCAACTGGGACAACGACCGCATGGTGCACGTGTTGCGGTGCATCGGGATCGCCCCCTGGGGCTACGTCAAGGACAGGAAATTCCTGGAGAACACAGAAGAGAGGGTATGTAGAATAGACGAGGTATATGTGCAATGAAAAATGAAATCCATCAGATATCCCTAAAAAAATCAAATTAAATTTAAGACCTTCCTTACCAGATTCTAGTAGAATGGAATGGATATATAAGCTATGAAAAATTAACCACTCATATGTGCTTTTTCAGCATTTATAGTCCGTTAGAAAATCAAACGGATTTAAGATCTGTCTTGCTATATTCACTTGTAAAAGTCTTCATTTCTAACCCTTAGATACTGATAAGCAGCAAACAGCATAAACCTTAACAGATCGCGAGATATTTGCATGCTGTTCTGGTTTAATGCTGGTTGCATTATTGACCTGTTTTACTTTGCTTCTGAACGGAAAAGGAATTATTTACTGGATGCAGACTTGCAGGGACCACACTATGTTTTGGCGTTGCAATAAACAGCCCTGGGAAAGGGAAATTTTTACTTTGGGTGTATTTCTAAATGGGGAATTCTTGGGAATGTCATGATTCTTCCAATTTTTTACCAGGTTTTCCGAAGGAAAAAACTGGTTGTTAGATTGGCGAATGTCCGCAGGCGGGCGGGCGGAACACGCTTGTTCCGAGCCATAACTTTGTCGTTCATTGTGAGATTTTAAAATCAAGAGGCACATTTGTTTACCATCATTAGACGGTGTGTTGCGCGAAAGAATAACGTTTATATCTCCAAGGTCAAGGTCACACTTTGAGTTCAAATGTCAAAAATGGCCATAAATGAGCTTGTCTGGGCCATAACTATGTCATTCACTGTGAGATTTTAAAATCATATGGCACATTTGTTCACCATCATTGGACGGTGTGTCGCACAAAAGAATAACGTCAATATCTCCAAGGTCAAGGTCGCCACGACTAAAAATATATTTATTTTGAAACAAGGGGGTAACTTTGAACAATCAGTTCAGTTTGAAATGTCTCCCTTTATCAGACTTTTTTATTCAAATTGAAAACCTGGTTTTGTGACAATTTTGTCCCTTGTCTGTTTCATGGAGTAAAATAGTTCATACATATTTAAAGCATTAATTATGGAATCACAGTCCTGCTGTTGAAAAATCTTAGTATACAAATAAGATTGATTGATATTGTTAGCGTTTATTAAAGGGGCCTTTTCACAGATTTTGGCATGTTTTAAAGTTTGTCATTAAATGCTTTATATTGATAAATATAAACATTAAATTTTAAAAGCTCCAGTAAAAAATCAAAAATAAAATTTAAAAAAGGAAAAAAAAGTAGCCCGCAGCAGGGCTCGTACCAGTGACCCCCGGAATCCTGAAGTAAAAACGCATTAGCCAACTGAGCTATCCTGCCAAGCATACATTAGATGCGTATTTTATACCTTATATAAGCAATCTTCGTAGTTTCACAAATTTAAACAACAACAATAGAACTCTCCAAATTATTCAATCGTTTCGCTTTGCAACGCTGTATTATTTTTAGGTTTTTAAATTGTCAAAAGATGCATATAATGGCTATATTAGACCATGGCAAATGTTCAGTAATACTGTTTCCTCACAAATATCATAACTAAACTGAAAATTTGTGAATCTGAAACAACTTTTTTCAATTTTGTCAATTTACCAAACCGTGAAGAGATCCTTTTTAAAACAATATTGAAATAGTTGGGGATTTTTTTTTAATTTAAAGGCAAAAAATTATACTATTTTTGCAAAGTATTTCTTAGAACTAAGTTTTTCCAAAATATTAATGCTTGGATTAATGAACCTGCCTCTGGTTTTATTTTTCATTCCACAGTGTGTTTTTTTTCGTTAAAAATCAGATCCCGTATTCTGCCCAATTATCATTTGAAAAAAGTATATTTTTTGCTAAATGGGATCTAAAAGTTCCAAATTAAAGGTTTCAATTTTTTTTTATTTTTTTTTTATAGATTTCAACATTTTGTTCATTTCCCATTCTGCCGCAAATTTTCCCAAGTCAAAGAGATTTGGCCCCATTCCAAAAATGGTGACAAAAAACACTGTTATAAAATAAACATATTTTGTAATTATATTTATCAATGACAATCTTTTTGTCCCCTACCGGTTTCACCGGAGGTGACCCAGGGGGTTTTCAGCACTGTCTGCGCCTCCGGAAAACGGAGGCACTCCCAAAGCAAACGGACCCGATCCTAAACCAAAATATAAAAAAAAAATCCCAACTTCCAAAACAAATTTTTTTTTTTTTCTTTAAAGAATGAAGTGTCTTATAACTTGTGTGACTAACCAGTGTTTGTTTTGGTAAAAAATATCTGCTATAAGGTTTTGACTGTTCAGTTCTTATCTCAGAGTGTAACTGTAACTAATAAACAAAAATGCAGTACTTGAATAAACGTTGAACACGCCCAATATTGCATCTGTTTATATAAAGAAGACAAAATAACAAATAAAAACAAATTTATTTGTTAAACTACTGAATTTTTTAAGCATGATATATTCACTATTTTTTCCCAAATGAGCTGTTTAATCGAAGCAAAATTTCCCAAAATGGCCAATTGTGTCGATAAAAAATTCCCAATTTGGTCAGACTCCTTTTCCCAAAATAGGCAGAAAAACCCCTGGGACCTATGGTTTGCGCTCTGTGCGTCTGTGAGTCTGTCTGTCTGTCTGTCTGTCACACTTTTCTAGTTCCTGTGATAACTTAAAAAGTTATTCATATTTTTTCATGAAACTTGAAACATAGATAGATGGCAATATAGACATTATGCACGTCATTTCATTTTGTTCCTACGTCAAAAATTCTGGTTGCTATGGCAACAAATAGACTAGAAATACTGCTGAAAATGGTGGTTTTCTGGATCATGCGATAACTTTAAAAGTTTTTAATCTTTTTTCATGAAACTTGCAACATGGATAGATGGCAATATGGACATTATGCATGTCATTTCAGTTTGTTCCTACGTCAAAAATTCTGGTTGCTATGGCAACCAAAAAAAAAAAAAAATCTGAAAATGGTGAAATTTCTGACAATAGTGGAGCCGGTATGGGAACCATATTGCTTGACAATAGCCTTGTTGAATTTTGTTTTTCAATAACCAAAACTGCACATTTGCTTTTTTTAGTTTGTGTAAGTCAAGTGTGTTATGCTGTTTTAACCCATTTATGCCTAGCATCTAGAAAAAAATGATGCAGCGTCTCATCTGGGTCTGCGCTGTTTGCTTAAAGGAATTTCTGTAAGAAATATTCTAAATATAGAAATAAATATACTAGACATCCCTAATTTTGGAAATAAATTGATCCAATTTAAAAGAATGGGAGAGTCCACTAGGCATAAATGGGTTAAATTCTGCCTCTTTCAGAGTAGACGCAACGAGGCTATCAACTACCGCACAAGCAATGTGATATTGCATGACTCCCCCGTACCCCTGAACCCGGACCACACACACTTTATCTTCGTGGACGACGGCCTGAGGAATCGCTATGGGGGCGTATCAGGGGTCAGAGCTCGTCTGGAGCAGAAGATATCCCAGCCTGAGAGTGGTTTGTGACCTTTTTCCGTTTCTGTTTGGCCTTCCTGTGGGAAAATGTAGCGTAATGCATGTGTATAAAGTGTCGTATTTGATTGGATTGTTTAGTCTGCACAGGCTAATCAAGTGCCACTCTTTCTGTCTAAACTGGATTTTTGGCAAGAAGAGACTTTGTAAGGAACAAAAAATTCCTTAAAAACGAAATGTCAACCAAGATAAGCCCTATGAGTTTCCCTGAGTAAGTCTCATTGGGATATTGCAATATTGCAGATAGAGGTATATTGATGTATATGTGGATATTTCAATATTGCAGAAGGCGGCCTGGGTATCCCTCTGGTACTGGTTGTTGTGGAGGGCGGAACCGACAGCATACACGATGCATCAGAGTCGCTCAAGCAAAAAATCCCAGTTGTGGTGTGTGCAGGCACGGGCAGGGCAGCTGATATTCTCAAGTTTGCCTACAAATATACAAAGACCTCAGGGTAGGTTGAATACAGGTGGATCTCATTAACCCTTTCAGTACTGGAACTGAATTTTGAAGGTTTTTGCAAACAGTTTGGATCCAGATGAGATGCCACAGAACGAGGCGTCTCATCAGGATCCAAACTGTTTGCTAGTCTGATAGTATTCTTTGAAAAAAAATCGAAGAAAATGCTAATTTTAGAAATTCAGCAGATGACATTTTAGCAGACGACAAATTTCCCAGCATGCAAAGGGTTATCCTCAACTAGTCTTATAAGAATTTCTGGATACAAGGGACTTCATTTGACATTGGGTTTTAGGCTATATGCAACAATTGTAGCTCCAGACCAGCCTAAGCTATCGTTAATTGTGATCAGGAATTGCTTTGTCCACTATAAGAGCCATGCTCTGTGAAAAGAGGATTAAATGCATGTGTGTAAAGTGTCATACCAGAGTAGCCTGTGCAGTCCGCACAGGCTAATCAGCGACGACACTTTCTGCTTTTATGATATTTTCTGTTTAAAGACAGTCTCTTCTTAGCAAAAATCTAGTTTAGGCGGAAAGTGTCGTGCCTGATTTGCCTGTGCTGACTGCACAGGCTTATCTGGGATGACACTTTACGCAAATGCATTAAACCCCTTTTTCACAGAGCACGGCTCATAAAGTCGAGCAATAATGTGAGGTCTGATTATCATACTGGGTAGCTCTTAACCAAACTGTGCAAGCTTGGTCTGGAACTACTGTAGCTACTTATGATATGAAACCCATTTTCGTATGATGATGGTCAAACTAAACACTTATTCAAATCTGTAACCCTTCTAATTTTATATTTAGTTACTTTAAAATGTTATTTAAAAGTTATAACTCAAACAATAAAATACATTGAAAAGGACTTTTGTCCTTATTAGTGTTTCACTTTTTTTTATTTGTATAATTCAAACTTTAGACACCTGGTAGATGTACCAATACAAGGCCATGACTCTATCATTTCTGATCTAATTTGTATTAATTTATACAAAGACATTTTAGCTCGGCTGTTTTTGGAGAAAACCCTAGGTATTGTCATAGCCAGCTTGTCGTCTTGTCGGCCGTCCACCGTCCGCGTCGTATTAAAACCTTTTCATTTTGCTGTAAAATTAAAGTGCTTCCACCTACAACTTTGAAACTAAATATGTAGATGCACCTAAATGAGTTCTAACACACCCATTTTGTGGTCACTAGGTCAAAGGTCAAGGTCACTGTGACCTCTAAAAAAAAAAATTGGACAAGCTTTCATTTATTCAAAACTGCACTCACAGTCGAGCGTTGGCACTGGTTTTGTGGTGATGTTGTTTTTGTTCATGATGACATGCATTTAAAATATTAAAACTTAATACACATATTTTCCAATGGTCAGTCACATTTGTCTCAAAATAATGAGTTAATTTCTAGTGTCTTAGATTGCACAAAGCCCAGCTATAGTTTTATTTATTTTATGCTTTCCAAAAATTATTAATAAAGCAAAATCATTGAAATGAATTATTGTAAGTTTTTTTTTGTAATATACCCCTGCTTGGGTGTAGGAAAGGTTAAACAATAAAAAGTTACTTTGCAAATTTGCCAAAAATAGAAATTAATTACAAGTGTCCTAGCTTAAAACTTGTACTATGTCCACATTTTTATGAGTCTTTTTCTGAGAAAACTGTGCTTAATGCAGTCTGCACAGGCTTATCTGGGACGACACTTTTCACCTTTTAACATGCAGTCCACCTTAACTGGATTTTTGCTAAGAAGAGTCTTTCTTTTATCAGCAAAATACCAATAAAGCTGAAAGTGTCGCCCATGATTAGCCTGTGCAGACTGCACAGGCTAGTATAGAATGACACTTTATGCACATGCATAAAGCCCATTTTCCTAGAGCAAGGCTCATATTAACTATATGTACCTAAGCTTCACCCATTAACTATGTCCACCTTTCTTAAGTAGCGACAAGAAGATGACCCAGGAGCAGGAAAAGAAACTTGACCAGAAGATTTTGGATGCTTATGGCAAAACTTGGAAGGATGATGAGCGGGCGAAAAATATTGGCAATATCAAGAAGAAAGTCCAGGAATGCTGCGAATGCACCGATCTTGTATGTATTGTTTACTCTTTCCAGCTTATTAGCAATGTCAAAATGGCTGTATGCAATCAGCATAAAACCTGATCAGCCTGTGAGTAGCTCACAGTCTTTTCAGGTTTTGCTGCTCATCAGTATCTAAGGGTTGGAAATGAAGCCTTCAAAAAGTGAAAGGTCCTACTTTGTATTTCATGCACTAATCTTGTATTTGTCAACCATACAGCAATTTTGTGCATGCACAAGTTATGACTGAATACATCTTCAACTACTGGAATTTTCGTGAATTTTTACAAACCACAACATTTTGAAAATTTTTATGATTTTTCATTTGTTCTTTATTGTAAAATGACACTTAAACGCATTTTGTTTTACCCCTGAAATCTTTGTGCTAAAGATAATAATTGTTTTCAATGGAAACATCAATTTTACCAGCATGGGGTCCAAGCTAGGTTATCTTGAAGTCAATATTCTAGTCTGTAAATTTTAGCTGTATTTTTATGCCTTTGGATCAAATGATTGGGGGTATATTGTTTTTGGCCTGTCTGTCTGCCTGTCATTATGTCTGTCATTCTGTCCCAAAACTTAAACCTTGGTCATAACTTTTGCAATATTTAAGATAGCAATTTGATATTTAGCATGCATGTGTATCTCATGGAGCTGCACATTTTGAGTGGTGAAAGGTCAAGGTTATCCTTCAAGGTCAAAGGTTAAATATATGGCTTCAAAGCGGCGCAGTAGGGGGCATTGTGTTTCACAAACACAGCTCTCGTTTTTTTAAAGGCTCACAAGTTTATAATGATTAACATTATTATCTGTGAATAAGTGTTTATCTGAGTCATCTCATCAAATCGCATTGTTTAGTTACAAGGTGCAACAAATTGGTTCTATTCATACTTCTATATAGTGGTGATTGGAATCTTTTGCAAGAAAAACATCACGTTCTGCTATGGTCTGTTGTGATCTTAAGAAGATATTAAGTTTATAGGCTGTATGTATATTAGTTGGTTCCAGTCTGGGCTCTTATTGTGAATACATAGAGGAAATTTGTTGGATTTGGTGGAATAAATATTTTAATATATGAGTGATCATAGAAAATGATATTTTCAAGAGTGGCGCAGCCAGGAGTGAAAATATATTTAAATATGATCGCGAGTGAATTAAAATCGATGTTCCGTGAAATCCAACAAAATTTCTTTTTATTTTATATTTTCTAATTTTATTTTGCCATTTCAGACAATATAATTCCACTCTTGTGCTCTCCGAAATGTTATTACATGTATGTTCAAAGGAAGCTTATCCTTCAGTTTTTACAAACATTCAATGCAGAGTAGTCGCCCTTGGTAACATTTGGGGGTCACAATTGGGAAACCAAAGATATCTATAAATAAAGATAAAGTCCGGTAAAAAAATGAAAATTATTGATAAATTTCAATGTTATTTTTCACTGTTGTAAAAAGTGAAACATCAGTCTTAATTCACTGATATTTCTCTTTAAACCATTGGAAAGCATTAAATAAAATCGTTTAAATGGTCAAATATGTCTGGACCATCATAATATTGTAACGGAACTTTTTGATTCGCAATACAGAAAGGTTAAAGTATCACTTAGTACAAAAAAACATACCAATTCATGAAATCCAAATGTAGTGATCATGTCAAATTGAGATCTTATTGTGTACTTATTTGAAACACTCCAATTGGAAAGTATATTATTGGATCTGAACTCGAGATCTGACCGTCGCCCCTGTAATTTTCCATCAGATTCCAATCAAGGGTAGAGCAGAGTATCATGACCTATGGTTGCACATCACATGGTAACTAAGAATAAGATCTGAGAGAAACACCTCAATCAGTCACGTCACTAATTGTGTCGGACTCCACGGCAGTGGGAACATATCAGTCACGTCACTAATTGTGTCGGACTCCACGGCAGTTGGAACATAGCATTAGACTGTGGGAGTAATGTAAAGGTGATGACCATGTGCCAGAACCGCCAATTATCGCTGCCTATGTTTCTATCCTGTTTTTCAGATGCATATCTTTCACATGAACAAACACGAAGATCTGGATCTGGCAATCTTGTCAGTGCTGCTTAAAGGTAGAGTTGCTTTTATAGCCTACATATTTGATTTATCATACACCAAAGTGATTGTTTTTGTAAACTCTGCAAATTTTCAAGTTCTACAACAGAACAGCTTTTTAGCTCGGCGTTTTCGGAGGAAACCCAAGGTATTGTCATAGCCAGCTCGTCGTGTCATCCGCCGTCTGACGTCCGCCGTCCGCGTCGTGCTAAAACCTTAACATTGGCTCTAAAATCAAAGTGCTTCCTCCTACAACCTTGAAACGTCATATGTAGATGCACCTTGATGAGTTCTACATGCCAAACCCATTTTGGGGTCACTAGGTCAAAGGTCAAGGTCACTGTGACCTCTTAAAAAAAAAAAAAATCTGACAAGCTTTCATTTATTCAAAACTGCACCCGTAGCCGAGCGTGGCACCCGTTATGCGGTGCTCTTGTTTTTACTAAGCATTGTCTTTCAAACTACATTAGGAGACCTAGCTTTATGAGCCTTACCCTGAGAAAACAGTGCTTAGTGCATCTGCGTTTAGTGTTATCCCAGATTTGCCTGTGCAGTCAGCGCAAGCTGATCAGGGATGACAAATTTGTCCTTCTCTGTATTTTCATTAAGTATTAACTTCCTTTGAACAAAATATCCATTAAAGCGGAAAATGTTGTCCCTGATTATTCTGGGCTGACACTTTAAGCTCATGCATTAAACCCAGTTTTCCCAGAATGAAGCTCAAAGGAATCAGTAATAGAATAAGGCACTGTAACAAATACAAATTTGTAAAGTCCTCAAACAGAAATAACTACATTATGATATCTAGCTTTATGCATGTCCCTGTTTGACTACATTATGAAATCTAGCTATAAGTACGTCCCTGTTTGACTACATTATGATATCTAGCTATAAATACGTCCCTGTTTGACCACATTATGATATCTAGCTATATGTACATCCCTGTTTGACCACATTATGATATCTAGCTATAAGTACGTCCCTGTTTGACAACATTATGATATCTAGCTATAAGTACGTCCCTGTTTGACCACATTATGATATCTAGCTATAAGTACGTCCCTGTTTAACCACATTATGATATCTAGCTATAAGTACGTCCCTGTTTGACCACATTATGATATCTAGCTATAAGTACGTCCCTGTTTGACCACATTATGATATCTGGCTATTTACATCCCTGTTTGACTACATTATGATATTTAGCTATATGTACGTCCCTGTTTGACTACATTATGATATCTAGCTAAATGTTCAACCCTGTTTGACTACATTATGATATCTAGCTATTTGTAAATACCTGTTTGACTACATTATGATATTTAGCTATATTTACGTCCCTGTTTGACCACATTATGATATCTAGCTATATGTCCGTCCCTGTTTGACTACATTATGATATTTAGCTATATGTACGTCCCTGTTTGACCACATTATGATATCTAGCTATATGTACGTCCCTGTTTGACTACATTATGATATCTAGCTATATGTATGTCCCTGTTTGACTACATTATGATATCTAGCTATAAGTACGTCCCTGTTTGGCCACATTATGATATCTAGCTATATGTATGTCCCTGTTTGACCACGATATATCTAGCTATATGTACGTCCTTGTTTGACCACATTATGATATCTAGCTATATGTACGTCCCTTTTTGACCACATTATGATATCTAGCTATATGTACGTCCCTGTTTGACCACATTGTGATATCTAGCTATATGTACATCCCTGTTTGACTACATTATGATTTTATTTAGCTATAAGTACGTCCCTGTTTGACCACATTATGATATCTAGCTATATGTACGTCCCTGTTTGACTACATTATGATATCTAGCTATATGTACGTACCTGTTTGACTACATTATGATATCTAGCTAAATGTATGACCCTGTTTGACTACATTATGATATCTAGCTATATGTAAATCCCCATTTGACTACATTATGATATCTAGCTATATTAACGTCCCTGTTTGACCACATTATGATATCTAGCTATATGTACGTCCCTGTTTGGCCACATTATGATATCTAGCTATATGTACGTCCCTGTTTGACCACATTATGATATCTAGCTATATGTACGTCCCTGTTTGACTACATTATGATATCGATCTATATGTACATCCCTGTTTGGCCACATTATGATATCTAGCTATATGTACGTCCCTGTTTGCAGCTCGCAAGGGCAGTGACGAGCAGCAGCGTCTCAGTCAGCTAAAACTGGCCCTGAACTGGGACAGGGTGGACATCGCCCAGGAGGAGATATTCAGGGAGGACGTCCTCTGGTCAACAGGTGAGCTAAGCCCCGTCATGCGAAAATAGGGCTAATGCTGTGGGTGGCAAGCTTTGCTCCTTGGTATCCTAGAAGAGCCTTATGAATGAGCTTGACCACGTGAGTCATGTTCTGAGAAAACTGGACATAATGCATGTGCATAAAGTGTTGTTCCAGAGTAGCCCGTGCAATCCGCACAGGCTAATCAGGGATGATACTTTCCGCTTTTATGACATGCGCAGTCTGGTCAGGATCTACCTTTTCTGATTGAAGGTCATGCAAGGTTTTGTGGACTCATTGGCCGGTAACTCTTGACCAGTCTGTGCAAATGTTTTATCCGCGTTTTTTTTGTATCCCATTTGGTCTTATTCCAGTTCTCAATAAGTATATATTTTTCTTAAATTCCCAGTTAAAGGTTTCCACACTAACAAATTAGTAAAATTTGAAACTTAAATATGATATTGAAAGCACTCACTCAATTTTTAGCGATGCTGTTTTCTGAGAAAACCCTAGGTATTGTCATACCCTGCTCGTTGTCCGCCGTCGGACGTCTGCCGTCAGCCGTCCGCCGGCGTCGTGCTAAAACCTTTACATTGGCTCAAAAATCTAAGTGCTTCCACCTACAACTTTGAAACTTCATATGTAGATGCACCTTGATGAGTTCTACACGACACCCATTTTGGGTCACTAGGTCAATGGTCAAGGTCACATTGAACTCTAAAAAAAAAAAAAAAATCTGACAAGCTGTCGCAGCTGAGCGTGGAACCCGTTATGCGGTGCTCTTGTATTTTATAGTAGGTATTTTCCCAATTTTTATCAAAAAAATGTTGTTGTTTTTTTATCTAAAGGGGCACCTTTCAAAAATGATGGAACAAATTCAGTTTAGACTAGTTTCATGACATGTTGACTTAGTTGCTATGTTTCAGGCACACTCCATGACATGTTGACTGGGTTGCTATGTTTCATGCACACTCCATGACATGTTGACTTGGTTGCTATGTTTCAGGCACACTCAATGACATGTTGACACGGTTGCTATGTTTCAGGTACACTGCATGATGTGCTAACATGGTTGCTATGTTTCAGGCACACTCCATGATATGTTGACTGGGTTGCTATGTTTCAGGCACACTTCATGACATGCTGATTGGGTTGCTATGTGTCAGGCACACTCCATGTCTTGTTGACTGGGTTGCTATGTGTCAGGCACACTCAATGACTTGTTGACTGGGTTGCTATTTTCAGGCACACTCCATGACTTGTTGACTGGGTTGCTTTTTTCAGGCACACTCCATGATGTGTTGACTGAGGCATTGAAGAAGAACAAGGTGCAGTTTGTGGAGCTGATCCTGCGTCAGGGCATTGTCATGAAGGAGTACCTCACAGTGCAGGTCATGGTGGAACTCTATGAGAATGTAGGTGACACTGCATGTCTGTTATATACATGTATAGTTTATCTTCCTTTACAAGGTGCATTCAATTTATAGATATTTACAAGTTTGAAACATTTGATTCTTTCAAAACCTTTACATAAACAAATTTCCACATTATAATTTTAAGGCTTGAATTCAACAGAATAAGTTGCATACGTGTTTGGTTTAGAAATATGTGGTCAATCTTTCTCACTGGTTGGAATTTCAAACCATGGTGGAAGGTAGTTTTTTATTTCTTGGGAATCTTTTGGACGTTTGGGTGCTTTAGTGTTAGTTTTTTAGAATGTTTCGCTGATAAAAGTATTGATTCAAATTCATTTCATTACTTGTTTACAATTAATCAGCTTCACTTTATTTCAAACATTCACAGATTCCAAGCTATGTAGGCAAGGTAATGCACAGGTTGACCGGCAAAACTTTAAATGAGACGGACAAAAACAAGACGGGCGGTAAGACGTTTGTGGATATTGAGAACATAAGAGATCTGCTTTTCAAGCTTCTTGATAAATATGACACCATGGAAGAACTTTTGGTGCCTCTAGACAGGGATACTGAAGAGGCAGCTGTGAATCCCAAGCTGCGTCACTTCCAGCGTCCGTACAAAATGTTGCTAACGTGGGCATTGCTGCTGAAATAGTGAGTGCCACTTTGACTTTGTTCAGATGTGTGTGAGGTGAGATTTGAGCTGCATTCTTGGAAAACGGGGCTTAATGCATGTGCATTAAATGTTTTTCCATATTAGCCTGTGCAGTACACTCAGGTTATTTTGGGATAACACTCTCTGCCTAGACTGAATTTTTGTTTAGAAGAGACTTCTTTGTAAAAAAAAGTGGGGAGTTTTGTGAACATTAATATTTTATGTGAAAATTAAAATTCACAATATGCCATATCGGCTATTCCCTAACCTTCAAATTTAACTAATAGACAACCATACATACAACATATTCATGCATTTGATCTCTTATCAGTTTTTAATAGAACTTTGGATAAAATTCTAGATGTGTTTGTCAGATGACTACATGTTCTATTTACCCATTCCCCCATGAGAAAATGGCTTTTGCAACCAGCATAAAACCAGAACAGCCTGTGAGTAACTCGCAGTCGGTTTAGGTTTTATGCTGTTTGCTGCTAATCAGTGTCTAAGGGTTTGAAATGAAGCCTTCAAAACTTGAATCTAGTAAGAAAGGTATTTAATTAAATGTAACTTTCTAAAGGACTACAAATGCATCAAAAAACGTATCTACCGTAATTACTCTATGTTTTCGGACACTTAAATGTTTTGTTTTTTTTCGCATCCGAAAACTTAGATACGAAAAATATTCACAAAATACAGGTGTCCGAAAACTTAGAGTCGAAAATTGAAGTGTCAGAAAATAGTGTCAATTGTATCAACGACTACCAGTAATAGCACGTGCTTGTAAAATACCATGCCGTATAGTACAAATTACAGTTATATATGTTTGCACTGCATTTTAAATAATTTTAAATGCTTAATTTATTTGACCGAAAACTACTACAAGGTTGTACTTTGACCAACGAGTTCAAAGATGAGCATGTGATGTACTGATACTCGCTAGTATGAACCTGTAATTAACGAAATAAAAAAGCAAACTATAAATTATTTGTTTGTTCATTTCCGATAGTTGTTGTCTAACACCTTCCATTGTTCGTAAAACTTGCAAAAGGGTGCATCACACTTTAAAGCGTTTAGTATTTGCCACAGTTATTTTACTGAGAAGGGGGAGTACCATTGCAGTAGATAATTGAACTGTTAATTGGCACAACCCCCAGTAATTGTCATAACGCTTATGCTATCAGGGAACCATTGTTTAATACCGGTTAACAAGGTTATTTACCCAATAACACAAATGTAATGGTCCGTTGCCCTCAGGCATGCACCTGCCATGTTTTATGATGTTAATCTGGTTGTAAAACCCAATGATCGAAGTGTCATAAGATATCAAAAACAGGACCGAAATTTGGTAAAATAGCGCTGTAAAATATACTGTCCGAAAACTTAGAGACATTAATTATGGACGAAAACTCGTGTTTCGAAAATTAAGAGTCACGAAAAATAATTATTTTTGCTAAAAAAGGGGTGTCCGAAAACTTAGAGTAATTACGGTTAGTGGTAAAGGGTTAAATACGTATATAAGTGGTAAAGGGTTAAATACATATCTAAGTGGTAAAGGGTTAAAATAGGAAAACAAATCAACACAATCTGACTAATTAGCCATTGCTTGTATTCACCAACCCATTCTTAGAATTAAGAATACAGAAGAGTCTGAGAACCAAGAACGAAACATCCAGCGTTGGAATTTATTCAGGCTACCACTGGACATTTTGTCATTAAGAAAATGTTCTTTATAAAGAATGATGTAAATAGAGGTGGATATTTCCAGGTTTGACTCAAAGTGAAAGCATTTCTTGAATCTTCCATTTAGACATTAGTCTAAGCATTGTTTGGTTAATGCCAGACGCTTTTCCTGTTGCAGCCAAGAGATGGCAAAGCTGTTCTGGGAGCTTGGAGACGAACCAATCACAAGCGCCCTTGTGGCGACCCGAATCTTTCAGAATATGGCCAAGTACCTGCCCAAACATGAGTCTCATCTGCAGGAGGGCTTTGAGGAACTCAAGAAGTAAACGGAATTAGGGATATTAATCTATTATGCTTTGTTTGAAGAACTCTAAATGTGACGAAAATAAAGAATGATTATTCATTTTACTCGGATAGAAGAACCATTAAAGTATATTAATTTATTAAACTTTGTTTGAAGAACTCAAAAAGTGACGGAAATAAAAGATAAATCATTTATTTTACTAGGATAGAAGAACCATAAAAGTAACGGGATTTATGAATAAAAATAATTTTACTTTCTTTGTAGAGCTTAAAAAAGGGGAATTAGGAATAGTCGTTTATTATATAATCTTACAAATAAGGAGGAGGAATATTGAAGTCACTCTGTTGGTTTTACAGTCCGTTTGTCAGTGTGTCTTTTCATTAAAATGTGATATATTAGTGGAGGGAACTACTTCCACAATACGTTAGTGGAGTGAACTGCTTATTTCAAGTTTCTTTATTGATTAAGTTGAAAACTTAAATAAGTAATCACCTTGCAGTGAAAGTGTGCCAAATACTTTTCATCCATGTTCCATACATTTCCATAGAGGGCCATATGGTTAATATGCCAGTTCATTGGGTTTTTTTTTGTTCAATTGTGAGAACCAAATTTAGCCAGTTATTTTGTTTTAATTCCGCTTAAAATTCACAATAAAATTGTTTCTTCTTTTTTTCGCTTTCATCTTCCTTTTCAGCCTGTAAGTCGAAAATGTAATATGAAGAACACTTTTAGTCTCAATAAAAAAATTAATAGAAAAGACAACAGCTTAATTTCCAAATTTTAGTCAAAACTGTGCATGTGTTCCCAATCTAAAGGGTCCATGGCCCCATTCAAATAATAAAAATAACAAAACATTTTCAGTCAGGTTTTTTGTCATGCATAAATTGTTGTTGCCATGATTACATATGATATGATTGCACAAATAATTGAACAACTTAAATCTGTTTTTTAGATTCAAGTGCGATTGATTGTTGAGCATAACATTTAATGTTGTTTTTATGAGACGCTTTAAATATATGATGATTCAATCGCAACATGCTTAATGCTAAGGAAAGCTTTCCGTCTAACTTAGCAAACACATAATTATGTTCATTTTAAGGAATGTATTCACTTTTTTTTAAATAATTTAGTAGGAAAGGTCTTTAATTTAATTTAACTTTTTAAGGGAATACAAATACATAAAAAAACGTATCTAAGTGTCAAAAGGTTAATATCTTTCTTGGGCTGTCTGGTTAGCGCAGTGGTTGATATCTATCTTGGGCTGTCCGGTTAGCGCAGTGTTGATATCTATCTTGGACTGTCTGGTCAGCGCAGTGGTTGATATCTACCTTGGGCTGTCCGGTTAGCGCAGTGGTTGATATCTACCTTGGGCTGTCCAGTTAGTGCAGTGGTTGATATCTCTCTTGGGCTGTCCTGTTAGCACAGTGGTTGATATCTACCTTGGGCTGTCCGGTTAGCGCAGTGGTTGATATCTACCTTGGGCTGTCCGGTTAGCGCAGTGGTTGATATCTACCTTGGGCTGTCCGGTTAGCACAGTGGTTGATATCTATCTTGGGCTGTCCGGTTAGCGCAGTGGTTGATATCTACCTAGGGCTGTCCGGTTAGTGCAGTGTTGATATCTATCTTGGACTGTCCTGTTAGCGCAGTGTTGATATCTATCTTGGGCTGTCCGGTTAGCGCAGTGGTTGGTATCTATCTTGGGCTGTCCTGTTAGCGCAGTGTTGATATCTACCTTGGGCTGTCCTGTTAGCACAGTGGTTGATATCTACCTTGGGCTGTCCTGTTAGCACAGTGGTTGATATCTATCTTGGGCTGTCCGGTTAGCACAGTGGTTGATATCTATCTTGGGCTGTCCAGTTAGTGCAGTGGTTGATATCTCTCTTGGGCTGTCCTGTTAGCGCAGTGTTGATATCTATCTTTGGCTGTCCAGTTAGTGCAGTGGTTGATATCTATCTTGGGCTGTCTGGTTAGCGCAGTGGTTGATATCTATCTTGGGCTGTCCAGTTAGCGCAGTATTGATATCTATCTTGGGCTGTCCGGTTAGCGCAGTGGTTGATATCTACCTTGGGCTGTCCAGTTAGCGCAGTGTTGATATCTATCTTGGACTGTCTGGTCAGCGCAGTGGTTGATATCTACCTTGGGCTGTCCAGTTAGCGCAGTGGTTGATATCTATCTTGGGCTGTCTGGTTAGCACAGTGGTTAATACATGTGCTCCTCACTTTGGCACCCCAGTTCAATTCTCATTCCAGGAGCATGTGAGCTTGGTAAGTGGTCCGTGTACCGGACAGAAGGGGTTTCCTCCTTGTACTTCAGCTTACCCCCTCAATCCCAGACCACAGCAATTTAAAAATCTTTTGATAAGAACTAAATTACTGGAAATTGTGGCTATAATTGAAATTCATCCCAACTTTTGTGAGTCTAGCAAGTCAGTTTGGTAGGTCTTGGCAACACTTCGGGTCCTCAGATAATGCAGACTCAGGTGCAGAAGTTTCAAATACGCCTTAGGCATTTGATGCAATTGAGCTAAAATAATCAGGTTTAAACTAAATAACTGTATAAAACCGCTATAATGTGAAGTTGGAATAAGATATCAATCTTAGAACAAACTTTTTTTTCAACAATAAATCATATGCACTTTTACCTGTTGTTTTTAAGAATTTTGACAAATTATACATAAAATAGACACTTATATATGAAATTGCATGATATAAATAGATTTAAGTTAAAAACTGGATGTTGAATTTGATCTACTAGAAAAAAAATGCATGGATACATAAACACAATTTAAAACACTTAAAATGATAAGAAATACAATCACTGTTCATGAAAAGTAATGGACAGATACTTTAACACTAAAAGTATAGACAGAATATTACAAACAATAGATTACAACTGGAAATTAACAGTTTTGTTTGAGAAAATCGTCAAAATGATGACCATTCCAAGTTTAATGTCTTATTCCAAATTCCCATAATACAGTGTTTATACTGGTTTGCTTCTTTTCCAGGGAGTTCGAGGGCCTTGCAACAAACGTGTTAAACGCCTGCCATATGGTCGACCCAGATAAAGCAATGATGATAGTTGAGCGCAAGTCTCCGTGTTTCAACGAGATGTCATGTCTGCAGATTGCTGCCTCTGCAAACGATACAAAGTTCCTCTCGAGTCCTACGTGCTTTAGCTCTCTCAACATGAAATGGAAACATGGAATACTATTTACATTGCCAAAGGTTGGTGATGTTTCATAACATGATTTTTAGCTCCGCTGTTTTCAGAGAAAACCCAAGGTATTGTCATAGCCAGCTGGTCATCCGCCGTCCGCGTCGTGCTAAAACGTTGGCTCTAAAATCAAAGTGCTTCCACCTACAACTTTGAAACTTCATATGTAGCTGCACCTTGATGAGTTCTACACGCCACACCCATTTTTGGGTCACTAGGTCAAAGGTCTAGGTCACTGACAAGCTTTCATTTATTCAAAACTGCACCCACAGCCGAGCGTTATAACCCACTATGTTGTGCTCTTGTTTTTACATACGCATTGGAGGATATCAACTGTGTAAAATAAATTAAATTGCCATTTATTTGAGCCTCGTTCTGGGAAAACTGGGCTTAATGCATGTGCTTAAAGTTTCTTCCCAGATTAGTCTTTGCAAGTTTCACTTTTAACCTTATCTGGATTTTAACTGAAAAGAGACTTCTGTTAAACAAAAATTATTTAATGACATTGTACTCATGCAGACATGACAATTATAAAACAACAATCATTTTAAATGAAAACATTCTTGATATACTAAAAGTATACACAGAATGTAGAAAAAATAAGTCGACAGCTGGAAATTCTATGTTTTGTGTGTGAGAATCACCAAAATGATCTGGATTTTGATGTCTCTTTCCTAAATTCATTTTGTACAATGTTGTAAGACGTTTGTGCCTCTGTTTTGCAGATGTTTCTGTGTATCATATTCCCTCCCTACATCATTTTTGGTCTGGAAATCCTCAATCTAGACGTTGGAAAGAACGATGGCAACAATGGCACTGGCAACTGGTGCCAGAAAATTCGCGCTTGGGTCCAAAAAATTGCCATCTTCTACTCTTCACCCTTATCAAAGTTTGCGCATGGAATGGTTGGTATTCTTAATGGCTGTTTAGCTGCCCTATTTTTTCTATAGTCCATATATATGGTCTATCTTTTCCCTATTTTCTAGAATATGTCTGGTTTACAGAAATGCAAGATTGTCTCATGGCAAAACTAAGTCTATAATATATGTGTTATAAAATGTTAATGGACATCTAAAGGTCTTTGTACCATTGAACATTGAATGATAATGACTAGCTTCTATACATAACAACATGCCGCTTCACATTTATAGGCTTTATTGTTTTGCTAATCCTGCGCAGATGCATGTCTGTATCACTAACCCTTTCCCACTCAGAAGCAAAGTGAAAATGGCTATGTGCAAACAGCATAAAACCAGAACAGCCTCCGAGTCTGTTTAGGTTTTATCCTGCTTGCTGCTCATCAGTATCTTAGGGTTGGAAATGAAGCCTTTAAAAATTGAATCGAGTAAGAAAGGGTTTTTATTAAATTTAACTTTCCGAGGGACCACAAATGCATAAAAATACGTAGCTGAGTGGTAAAGGGTAAAATGCTTTTGATGTAATCTTGTTTTTTTTTTATATTTTTACTTTGTGTTCAGGTGGCGTATGCTGTGTTTCTGATAGCTCATTCCTACATGGTGTTGGTGGATTTCAAACGTTACGAGGTCACGCCTCTAGAATGGGTCATGGTCATTTGGGTCTTCTCCTTCTTCATTGACGAAATACACACTGTAAGTAGGATAGTGAAGTGCTCTTATGCTATGATTCTGTGGTTTTTGCTTTTCAATTATTTGCAAGGGACGTTTTTACAGTTTTGCAAATGACTGTTTAATTTTTCTAATTGATTTGGAAAATAATGTATTAACAGTATTCAAACCAAGGTCATTACAGTTTTTACTAAGGAATAAAATAAAAAATGAGCATTAAATTACAGTATAGATAGGAAAATGATTAGATTACCATTGAATGATGAGAATTGTATATTAATCTTCATGAACCATTTTGAAAAGTAGCAGTTTTAAATATTCTGTTTCTTAACTTGCATAATAAACTTATTCTTTATCAGACAGTCATTTAATATTCTCTTTATGCCTTTAGTTTATTACTTTGCTACCCAAAAATATTTATATGAGCTTCATTCTGGGACAACTGAGCTTAATGCATGTGTGTTAAGGAGGGCCACGGATTAGCCTGTGCAGTCCGCGACACTGTCGGCTATTATTGATTTTACATTAAAATAAATTCTTGTCTAAACAAAAATCCAATTAAGCCAGAAAGTGTCGTCCATGATTAGCCAGTGTGGACTGCACAGGTTAATTTGGAATGACACTTTAAACACATGCATTAAACCCCAATTTACAAGAAACAAAGCTCATATTGGCCTTGCCTGTCTTTAGTTTATAGCTTTCCCGTCGCCTACATTCTGGTCGAAGATCCGTGACTGGTATGGCTTCCTCAAGTGGCTTGATGTGATCAACTTCATCCTCGCCTTTGTAGCCTTCATCGTTCACATTGCATCGCCTCATCATTTCAATGGTAACGTTTAATTGATGCTTCAATTTAACCCTTTCCCCCATAAGAAGCAAAGTGAAAATGGCTTTTGCAACCAGCATAAAACCAGAACAGCCTGCGAGTAACTCACAGTCTGTTCAGGTTTAATGCTGTTTGCTGCTAATCAGTAACTAAGGATTGGAAATAAAGTCTTTAAAACTTGAAGTAAGTAAGAAAGATATTTAATTGAATATAACTTTTTAAAGGACTACAAATGTATCAAAATATGTATTTAAGTGGTTAAGGGTTAATACAATACAGTTAAATACACTTTCCTCCTGAACTAGATTATCGCTAAGAATAAACTTCCTATTAATAAAAAATACCATAAAAGTGGAATGTATTGTCCCTGATTAGCCTGTGCAGACCCCACACCATCGTCTGGCATAACACTTGGCACATATATGCATTCTAGTCAGATTTCCCAGAGGGCGGCCCTTTAACCCTTTGCATGCTGGGAAATTTGTTGTCTGCTAAAATGTCGTCTGCTGAATTTCTAAAATAAGCATTTCTTCTCTTTTTTTCAAAGAATACTATCAGAAAAGCAAACAGTTTGGATCCTGATGAGACGCCACGTTCTGTGGCGTCTCATCTGGATCCAAACTGTTTGCAAAGGCCTTCAAAATTCGGTTCCAGCACTGAAAAGGTTAAATGTTTTCTGTTTTCAGTGACTAAGGTGCTGTACTGTGTGAATTCCATCATCTTCTACCTGAGGATTATGAAGATCTACATCGCCCACGGCCAGCTAGGGCCCAAAATGTTCATGATTCGCAGAATGGTAACATCATTACTAACTCAAAATTATTGTTTAATGCACTGGTAAGTTTAGTTTAAACCTATTTATTTTAGCGCGATTGCAGCAAAAGCCTCAGGCTTATAGAAATGCTCTCGAGTCTGTTTCCTGGGCCTATAACTAGTACTTGGTGTCTTTGGGGAAGATCTAGAGAACACTCTTCGAGTTGGGATCGAACCCTTGACCGCCCGATTGCTAGGCGGACACCATATCCCTTATGCCACAGCGAACTTAACTTGATGCAGTGGTTAAAAATAAAGCTCTTTGAGTGCAGCAAGTAATATTTAGATTTTGTGAACAATTTGACACAAGTGTTAATCATCTTTTGATGAAGTATTGGACGTAAGACCCGTCTGCCGTCACAGAGGTCAAGGTCACTTAGAGGTAAGAGGTCAAATTAAGCCATAAAACTGGTTTTAAATTCCTGTCTTAGCCATATTCTTGCCATGTATTGACAGATTTTAAAATTAATTGGCACAAACCTATACATGTTACATGTATATCCTATGGTACATAATGTACCATGATATGACAAACTTTCATGAGTAACACAAGTCGCCCTTACTCAATGGACATGGTCACACCTAGATTTCAAAACTCAATTTTGACCATAGTACATATTTTTTAACATCAGCAGAGTCAAGAGACATAAGTGGGAACGCAGCTTTCCATATCTCATATACTGTATATATTTATGGATGTAAAAACAAATGTACACAAATGTAATTAAACATAAGAAGATGTGCCACGCTTAAAACTCATCCCCATACTTCAAGTTTCAAGGTCTTACTTGAGGGATCAAAGTTGACAATAAAACACCATCTCTGGACTGTAACTTTGTCAGTTTTCATGCAATTTTAATAAATTACTGTTGGGACCACCATGAGACGGCAGATTGTAGCATGCATCACCTGTCTTCTTATCTCTTCTTATCTCAAATTTCAAGGTCACACTTAGGGGTCAATCTCAAATGTCAAGGTCACACTTAGAAGCCACCATCAAATGTCAAGGTCACACTCAGGGGTCAATCTCAAATTTAAATGTCACACATAGGGGTCAATCTCAAATTTCAAGATCACACTTAGGGGTCAAACTAAAATTTTGCGATCAAATTATGTTTTTCTTGCGATGTTGCAGTTCCGAGACAAAAGTTGAATGTGCCAGATTCTCTACACTATGGACACATGCCTTATTGTATTTGATATTAGTCATTTTCTATGTGAGTTCACGCTTAAGATAATTATATAATCAGGCTAGTACATGTTTTTGTGAGTAGCCAGGGTTTTTTTTTACTAAGAAAGTGACGCCGATATTCGGCGTCTTCCCCTACCAGAATTTTTCCCCTAAAAATACCATTTCCCCTACAAAAATATAATTTTTCACCAAAATATAATATTTTACCCTCAAAGAAATGTTTTTTTTCTTTTGGGAAGTCAACACTTATCCAATTTGTATCATGTACAACGATCTCGCCCTCTCTCTCTCTCCCGACGAACACTCAAATCTGGGAATCCCAGTGATTCTATATATAGCTCTTAAATTACGTCATGGAAACCGGGCAACTAATCGTATTAATCATGTGACTATTTTACTGGATTCCGGTCTTGCCCGAGAAGGGTGTTTCGTCAATTAATTACCGGAAACCAGTCGAATTTTCATCCGGGTTATGTGAAAGCCAAGATATAAACGTTAAAACAGAAAAAAGTCTCTCAATTGGCGTTCATACACGAACATAATAAAACGTTCGAACTCGGAAAATATTAATTGCGTTGACGCATTTTTTAAGAATGAATTATCAAAAACCGTTGAAACCCAGCAGGATTCGGAGGTACATGTAATCAACATCGATTAATACTGTAGGATTATTGTGAAAGTGAAAGTAGACAATCGGCAGCTGTCGCACCTTTCCCTTCCAATACTGTAGCAGATCTAGATCGTCAACCCATTCATCATGAAATTGAAATCATAATATTGACATCGTTCCCCGGCCCAAGTTGAAAACATTTCCCATTATTAGATCTACACCTGCAACTTAATTTAGGACTTTGACTTTAATATCATACTTGTTCATGTGTTTAAAAACAAAAAGGTCAGAGACATGCCTCTTTATCTAAAAAAAACCTGAAGTTCGTAGATGAGTTATAGACATTGAAATGAACAGTTTTTATTTTTTCCCCAAATATGTCTCTTTCGCGCTCGATTTTCCCCTTTTACCCAGCGTCCAGCGTCTTCCCCTTTTTCTAAAAAAAACCCCTGGTAGCATAATCATCTAGCTGTTACAATATTCCAACTCAAAGCTATATGGCACTATGACTCTCTTTATATGTATGTAGTCATATGCTTAAAGTATCCACAAAGAGCTAGGTAATCTAGTATTAACTGTTGTAGTTTTAGCAAGGAATGAATGATTATTTCTGTGTTTGACAAGATAAAATATAAAGCTGTTCAATACTAATGTGATCTTGTTATATTACACATACTCAACATGAATTAAATAACATTTTATCAGGGTTGTTGTTTTACCTCCAATCAGATGATTTTCCCTTTTGAATGTAAAGATTACTTGACATATACAAGTAGGTCATCAATAAATCTGTTTAAGTTTGAAGACTATTTATGATCCTAGTTGGATAGTAGGTATCATTTTCCCCAAATGTGTTTCTAAAGTAACACCTCGGAATTTGTACAAATAGAAGCGCTATGATTAGAGCACACAAATTTGCCTCATTAATTTAGTTGTGTAGTGGGAAAACAGGACTTGATTCACGTGCATAAAGTGTAATACCAGGCTAGCCTGTGCAGTCTGCACAGGCTAATTATAAATGACAGTTTCCTCTTTAACAGATTTTTTTGTTTAAAGGAAGGTTCTTCTAAACAGGAAACCAATCTTGTCAGAAAGTGTCATACATGATTAGCCAGGCCTATCTGGGACGACACTTTAGTCACATATATAAAACACAGTTTTCCCAGGGCAGGGCTCAGTTTATTTCAAAGTTGTTTACCTCAACTCATACACCTATCTACAATTCCCATGTTTTCATCGACAGTTGGACGAGCTGCGCATGTTTGTCATGGTGATGGTGGTGTTTCTGCTGGCGTATGGCATAGCCAGCCAGGGCCTGCTGTACAAGACGCGCTCGCCAACGTGGAGAATCCTCAAGGACATCATCTACTTTCCATACTGGCAGCTTTTCGGAGAAATATTCCTCGAGGAAATCGACAGTACGATGAGCTAATTTTTTATTTATTTATTTTTTTGAAGTTGGGGGGGAGCTGCTGCTTATTAGCTTCATCTTGACTTTCAACTTTTCGAGGCTTCTCATATTAATTATTCTTAGAAGATGAAATAAAAAAATGCAGTCATTGTTCACTGCAAATACATGTTAAAAAAGAGGGGGAGGGGCATTTATTGTAGTCACCATGTTGGTTGGTTTGTTGGCCATTTTTAAAAGAATTTTGTATAAGCATTTTTTGTCTTTTGAGGTTTTTAATTGTATTGTTCTATTTACAGGAATTTTAAATTGTTCAAGCTTAATATTCAATGGAAGTACTAACGGACAATATATTCTAATGACAAAATTCAAATCGTCCAATTGGATGCCATCTTATATAAATGTTTATCCTTCAAAATATTTCAAAGCACCATATTTATCCAACTTGAAACTTTGAAACTTCTTCATCAAGGTATTGTCTGGCTAATTGTCAGATAGTATTTTGTAGTAAACGAACAATCTTAGCAAAGTGGCAGCAAACATTTATTTTGACACTTGTCAGTTCTAAAGTTTTGCGTAAAACTATTGTTTCAGATAAAATAACATTGGCAAATGCTCAATCCTATATACAAGCTATATATTGCATCTGTTTCAGCAGAGAACTTTTTCACTCTGCTCATTGTAAAAAAAACACGGGCAAATACGTCAGTTTGGCATTTATTCCTATACACTAGTATCTGAGAACACACTCCTATATAAACTTGTATATTGTGTCAATTTTAGCTGAGGACTCGTGCACGGCAGGGGCAGACAACTGTCGTACCAGCCACTGGCTCGTGTACTTCCTGTTGGCAGGCTACCTCATGGTCGGCAACATCCTCCTCCTCAACCTACTCATTGCCATCTTCAGGTACGCAACATCCTCCTCCTCAACCTTCTCATTGCCATCTTCAGGTATGCAACATCCTCCTCCTCAACCTTCTCATTGCCATCTTCAGGTATGCAACATCCTCCTCCTCAACCTTCTCATGGCCATCTTCAGGTACGCAACATCCCCCTCCTCAACCTTCTCATTGCCATCTTCAGGTATGCAACATCCTCCTCCTCAACCTACTCATTGCCATCTTCAGGTACGCAACATCCTCCTCCTCAACCTTCTCAATGCCATCTTCACGTTTGCTCGTCACAGTGATAGGAAAAGAATATAATTGAGCCTTGCTCTGGGAAAAGGGGATTTATTGCAAGTGCGTAGTGTCTTCCCAGATAAGCCTGTGCAGTCAATACAGGCTAATTAGTGACAACACTTTCTGCCTAAACTGGATTTTCTTTAAGAAGAGACTTGCTTTTAACAAAAAATACAATACAAGCGCAAAGTGTTGTCCCTGATAAGTCAGTGCGGATTGCACAGGCTAATCTTGGACGACACTTAACGCTTCTGCATTAAGCTGCCTCATGGTCATCAACGGCCTCCTCCTCAACCCCCTCATGGCAATCTTCAGGTACTCTGGTCACAAGGTTAGTGAAAATATATTATGGAACCTTGCACTTGGAAAATGGAGTTTCATGCTTTGGTGTAAAGTATCATTCCAGATTAGCCTGTGCAATCCACACAGGCTAATCAAGGATGACACTTGACGCTCTTTTTGTTTTAAGGAAGAATCTTCTTAGTGAAAATGCAGTGTAGGCGGAAGGTTTTGTCCCTGATTAGCCTGTGCAAATAACACAGGCTAATCTGGGACAACCCTATGCAAATGCATTATATCCGGTGTTTAGGTCATGGTTGGCAACTACTTCCTCAGGGCCATCTTCAGGTAGGCTGTTTACAGTGTAAGGAAAATTATGGGCAGTGTTGTAGGATAATGGGGCTTAATTCATGTTGCTTAAAGTGTCGTCTCAGATCAGGGACAAAACGTTCAGCTTGTAAGTTATTCCCATTAAAAGGAATTATCTTCTTAGCAAAAATCAAGTTTAGGCTGAAAGTGTCGTCATGATTAGCCTATGCGGACTGCACTGGCTTATCAGGGATGACACTTTGCATACATAGATTAATCCATTTTTATTACCCCTTTCAAAGAAAAGGGGGTATATAGTTTTCGCACTGTCCGTCAAGTCTGTCTGTCAGTCTGTCACACTTTTCGTGTCCGCTCTCTAATTCAAATAGTTTTCATCCGATCTTTACCAAACTTGGTCAGAAGTTGTATCTAGACAATATCTAGGTCAAGTTCGAATATGGGTCATGCCGGGTCAAAAACTAGGTCACGGGGTCACTTAGTGCATTTCAAGGATTTAGCATGATGTCCGCTCTCTTATTGAAGTAGTTTTCATCTGATCTTTACCAAACTTGGTAAGAAGTTGTATCAAGACAATATCTTGGTCAAATTTGAATATGGGTCATGTCGGGTCAAAAACTAGGTCACAGGGTCACTTAGTGCATTTCAAGGAAAGCATGGTGTCCGCTCCCTAATTGAAGTTGTTGTCATCTGATCTTTACCAAACTTGGCTAGAAGTTGTATCAAGACAATATCTAGGTCAAGTTTGAATATGGGTCATGTCGGGTCAAAAACTAGGTCACAGGGTCACTTAGTGCATTTCAAGGAAAGCATGGTGTCCGCTCCCTAATTGAAGTTGTTGTCATCTGATCTTTACCAAACTTGGCTAGAAGTTGTATCAAGACAATATCTAGGTCAAGTTTGAATATGGGTAATGTCGGGTCAAAAACTAGGTCACAGGGTCACTTAGTGCATTTCAAGGAAAGCATGGTGTCCGCTCTCTAGTTTATGTGGCTTTCTGATTTATTTTGATATTCTAAGACATTTTTATGCCCCCGAAGGAGGGCATAAAGTGATCGGACTGTCCGTCCGTCTGTCCATCACACTTTGCGTTTAGATTTCTAAAAATGCTCATAACTTCTATGTTGCTTCAGATAGCAATTTCATATTTGGCATGCATGTGTATATGGACAAGGCCTTTCCAAACGCATACAAATTTTTACCCCTGTGACCTTGACCTTGAACTTAGGGTCCGCGTTTAGGTTTCGAAATCTGCGTTTAGGTTTCTAAAAAAGCTCATAACTTCTACCAAGCGTTTATAGGGGGCATAAGTCATCCTATGACTTATGCTCTCTTTTCTATTAGAAAAGATTTTTTTCTGTCATTGCATTCACATGTTTACTATATTGCATGCAAAAAAAATCTAATTGCATTCAGATGTTAAATTTCACAACATTCACATGTGATCTATAATTGCATCTCATAAATTCTCATTGCATGCATGTTCACTCTTATATTTTTCACATGTGAACTATAATTGCATACACATAAACTCTCATTGCATGTACTTAAATTGCATTCAACATTGCATTTTATTGTGAACTCTTATTGCATACACCTTGTACATTGTGACCTACTATTGTGTACACCTGTGAAGTCTAATAGGAGTCTTATGTGAACGCCTTTGATATACACATGTCATGTAAACTCTCATTTTATCCCATCATCAGACGTGCTTTGTCGAAATAAACCACTGTGGAATATATTTTCCTTTATTTCGGCAATGCTGAAATACAGCTGTCAAGCGCAGCGGACTCTTATATCAGTCATGGTCATATTACTCAGAATCAACTATAAAGTAATCATTTTTAGTAAAATCGAATCAGATTCAACAAAACAAACAATTTGATACCAAGATGGAATATATTTTAAACACAAAATGCAACACAAAAAGCAAAAAAACATTTTTACAAATATTAAGTGCGCATATTCATTATGTCATTATTAACACATCAAATGACAAAAGTCATATTCTTTCTGGCTAAAACTGCAGTTTTGTAGTGATTTTTTAAAATTATTTCTTTAAAATAAGGGACGTAGAGGAATAATAAACAGAAAAACAGGTTAGTGCCTGATCTTCTTGAAATATATTAGACT
Organism: Dreissena polymorpha; assembly: GCF_020536995.1. Classification (NCBI taxonomy): domain Eukaryota; kingdom Metazoa; phylum Mollusca; class Bivalvia; order Myida; family Dreissenidae; genus Dreissena; species Dreissena polymorpha. The sequence goes on from NC_068362.1 coordinate 57,297,306, forward strand.
CGGCTCGAATAAAATAATAAAACAATGTTTGCTTAAAATAACTTTGGGATTTTCCATGTAGTTCTATTTTCCTATTCTATTTTTAAAGAAATAATTGACAACTTAAAAAATTGATGGGATATATAGAATACTAGGTCGGTGCTGAATGAAGCGAATTTTATTTTGCTCTGCCCGAAAATCTGAACCACTCGCCAAGGCTCATGGTTCAGATTTACTAAGCCTCGCAAAATAAACTTCGCTTTATTTGGTTCCGCCTAGTATTCTCTATGAATTCAAATGTGGACTGGCTTTGCAATCACATGGGAATGCACACATTGAAATGACATGTAAACCCTCACAGTACTCTAATAAGCATCACAAAAATATGTTAACTCGCATAAAGATAACAAATGTATTATAAAATGTGAAATTTAATCACAAACTTATATGAAATCTCATTACCCTCATCTTAAAAATCATATTTCATTTACATGTGAACATCCACATTGCAATGAAATGCGAAGTCTCCTTGCAATAAAACGTGAATTATCAATGCAGTAAAGAGTTGATTGTAATTGAAGTCAAAAGAATGAAAAGCCTAATTGAAATAAAAAATGTGAATATCATGGCATACATGTAAGTATGCGAATTGATCCTCATTAAGGGCAATGATATTTAAAGACTCCATGCTATAAAATGTTAATTATCAAGGCATTAGAATGTGATGTGATCCTTTTTGCTGTCAATCAAATGCCAATCCTCATAGCAATAAAATGCAAAGCCTCATTGCAATAAAATGCAAAGCCTCATTGCAATACAATGCAAAGCCTCATTGCAATAAAATGCAAAACCTCATTGCAATAAAATGCAAAGCCTCATTGCAATAAAATGCAATGTCTCATTGCAATAAAATGCAAAGCCTCATTGCAATAAAATGCAAATCCTTATTGCAATAACATGCAAAGCCTCATTGCAATAAAATGCAAAGCCTTATTGCAATAAAATGCAAAGCCTTATTGCAATAAAATGCAAAGCCTCATTGCAAGAAAATGCAAAGCCTCATTGCAATAAAATGCAAAGCCTCATTGCAATAAAATGCAAAGCCTCATTGCAATGAAATGCAAAGCCTCATTGAAATAAAATGCAAAGCCTCAGTGCAATAAAATGCAAAGCCTCATTGCAATAAAATGCAAAGCATCATTGCAATAAAATGCAAAGCCTCATTGCAATAAAATGCAAAGCCTCAATGCAATACAATGTGATTGTATGCTCATTTCAGTCACGTGTTTGAGGCGGTGGATAAAAACTCCCAAGAGATCTGGAAGTATCAGATGTACTTCATGGTGAATGAATATGAGAAGAAGACAGCCCTGGTGCCGCCTGCCTCCCTCCTGGAGCACTTCTACCTTGCAGTCATGTGGGTCGTGAAACATACCTGCAGTGGAAAGAGGCGAAAGGATGGTAGGTGAAGTGCATATGCGTAAATTGTCATCCCAGGTTAGCCTAGGCAGTCCACACAGGCTAATCAGGGAGGACACTTTCAACTTTTGTGTAATGTTTCGTTCATAGGAGGTTTTTTCCAAATTAAAAGCGTTTTATACGAACTCGACTACTCACTTTGATATTTTCGCCATGTACAGAGCAGACATGGGGGCCACGTCACCTGGAGTACCTGCAGCTGTTTGAGAAGGAGATGATGATGAACTGCCTGCGCGACATGAAGTCCATGGAGATGTCTGGCATTGACATGACCGTGCACAAGCTGCAGAAGAGGTAAGAATGCAAACAGTTGAGCTACTCTCTGGAAAAACGGGGTTTAATGCATGTGCTTAAAGTGTCGTCCCAGATTAGCCTGTGCGGATTAGGGACCACTCTTTCTGCTTCAACTGGATTCTCACTACGAAGATAATTTCTGTTAAGGTAAAATAGAATAAAAATGGAAAGTGTCGTCCCAAATGTGCCTGTGTGGATTATACAAGGTAATTTGGGACAACACTTGACGCACATGCATTTAACATTCTTTTTTCAGAGCCCGCCTCTCTTCTAACAAAACTTTTTAGTGAACCTGAATGCATTGAAACTTTAACAATAATAACTTTAATGGTGGCTTTAATTGATCAGTTATTGACAGAATACTTAAACAATACTAAACAAACTGTATGCACAACAATTAAATATGAATATAATGACAATATATGTATGAACAACTTAAAACTTAAACATTGATAACTTTATCAGCTTTATTATCAGAAAATGACAGAATACTTAAAAAACAATTTTAGCGACTAACATTCACATTTCTTAACTATGAATTTAATACAATGAACTTATACTCACACAAATGGGAATATATTTGATAATTTGAGCGCGCCCATTTCAGAGTGGACGAGCTGACTAAGCTGATAGAGGATGAGGTTGTGGTAGACACAATGCCCAACCATCCGTGGAAGCAGTGGATTGATGAGTTGGTCAAGGCCGCACCCGAGGAGGGGCTGGAACCTGATGGCAGGCCCCAGAGTGCCAAGGTAGTTTAGTGTTAACCTATTTATGTTAGCTTCATGGGATCCATGTTCAAATATCTATGGAAGCAATGGATTCTTGAGTTGGTCAAGGCCGCGCCCAAGGAGGGGCTGGTGCCCTATGGCCGGCCCCAGAATGCCAAGGTAAACTCTTATTGATACCTATTTATATGAGATGAGCCCCTTTTTGTCTATCCATCCTTGGAAGCAATGGATTGATGAGATGGTGAAGGTCACGCCCGAGAAGGGGATGGAGCCAGATGGCCTGTCCCAGAGTGCCAAGGTCAGCCCCTTTTAATTAAATTGTTTATATTGTTTTGCACATGTCGGTCGGTTGTTCGGTCAGTCCGTCGGTCCGTCCACCAGTTGGTTTCCGGATGATAACTCAAGAACCTTAAGGCATAGGATCATGAAACTTCATAGGTACATTTATCATGACTGGCAGATGACCCCTATTGATTTTCAGGTCACTAGGTCAAAGGTCAAGGTCGCAGTGACTCAAAATAGTAAAACGGTTTCCGGATGATAACTCAAGAATGCTTACGCCTAGGATCATGAAACTTCATAGGTACATTGATCATGACTGGCAGATGACCCCTATTGATTTTCAGGTCAATAGTTCACAGGTCAAGGTCACAGTGACTTGAATCATGACTGACAGATTACCCCTATTGATTTTCAGGTCACTAGGTCAAAGGTCAAGGTCACAGTGACTCGAAACAGTAAAATGGATTCCGTATGATAACTCAAAAATGCTTATGCCTAGGATCATGAAACTTCATAGGAACAATGATCATGACTGGCAGATGACCCCTATTGATTTTCAGGTCACTAGGTCAAAGGTCAAGGTCACAGTGACAAAAAACGTATTCACACAATCGCTACCACTACAACTGACAGCCCATAGGGGGGCATGCATGTTTTACAAACAGCCCTTGTTTCTGTAAGTAGTTTCACTGTGAACAAGTGGGTATAATAATGTTATGAGACAAAAAAGGGCTTGGAGGTAGTCGGAAGGGGCAAACAGGGATCTTAATGGGGTAGGGCACGTTGCCTTTCTGTTTAGGCCTCACTGAAAGTCTGATGTGATGTAAATTAAGTGCATTGATTTGATCCCTCATCAACATGTTAATGATATCACTATTAGGTCGTTAATCTGGTGCCATGACATGATGCAATATTTAGTTCTTTTTATGTCCCCCACCACTATAGTGGGGGACATATTGTTTTTGCCCTGTCTGTTGGTTTGTTTGTTGGTTTGTTTGTTTGCCCCAACTTTAACATTTTCCATAACTTTAGCAATATTGAAGATAGCAACTTCATATTTGGCATGCATGTGTATCTCATGGAGCTGCACATTTTGACTGGTGAAAGGTCAAAGTCATCCTTCAAGGTCAAAGGTCAAATATATGGGTCAAAATCGCTGATTTAATGTACACTTTTGCAATATTGAAGCTAGCAACTTGATATTTGGCATGCATGTGTATCTCATGGTGCTGCACATTTTGAGTGGTGAAAAGTCAAGGTCATCCTTCATGGTCAAAGGTCATATATATGGGGACATAGTGTTTCACAAGCACATCGCTTGTTCTTGTTACTTCTGATTTCAAGATATTAATTTTGTGTTACTTTTTTCTTATATTGATAATTTATCATTACTTGTGAAATGATTCATTGTAATTAACCCTTCCCCCCCCCCCATAAGAAGCCAAGTGAAAATGGCTTTTGCAACCAGCATAAAACCAGAACAGCCTGCGAGTAACTCTCAGTCTGGTCAGGTTTTATGCTGTTTGCTGCTCATCAGTTAATAATTGTTGGAAATAGCCTTTTAAACTTGAATTTAGTGAGAAAGGTATTTAATTAAAGTTACCTTTCTATGGGACTACGTATCTAAGTGGTAAGATGGCCATGGTGTAGTGGATATAGTATCTGCGTAGTGATCGAGAGGTCACGGGTTTGATCCCCACTTTGGGAGCGTTCTGGAGAGGTCACGAATTTGATCCCCACTGTGGGAGCGTTCTGGAGAGGTCACGGGTTTGATCCCCACTGTGAGAGCGTTCTTTAGATCTCCCCCATAGACACCAAGGAAACGGACTCAAGAGCGTTTCATATAAGCTTAGGCTTGTTATTCAATCGAAAAAAAAAAGTTGTAATGGGTTAATGTATACTGTCAAGCAGTTTTAGTCTCATCTTAGTACCATAAACTTTGCCTTCAACCAAGAAGGTTGCTGTTAAAGAAGGTTAACTTACAATTAAACAAATGACAAACACACAAAATATCCTTGGTATTGCTGTGCAAAAGTTTCTGATAAAATTATCAGTAGAGAATTATTGATTTCTGTTTTCAAAAAAGTTTTTAATATGAAATGTCAGAATATATTTACCATATGTATAAACATTAAAAAGTTTTTACCATATATTTTATTTTACACATAATTACTTTAAATGTGAAGACATTTCTTAAATTTCTACATAGAAGCTTCATGATATGGACTTCACACTATATGTCAGTCTGTATGTTATAAGTCCCCTACCGGTGATTTACGCTTTGTGTGTCTGTGAGTCTGTGTGTCTGTCAGTCAGTCTGTCACACTTTTCTGGATCCTGTGATAACTTTAAAAGATCTTTATATTTTTTCATGGAACTTGAAACATGGACAGATGGCAATATGGAGATTATGCACGTCCTTTCATTTTGTTCCTATGTCAAGAATTCTGGTTGCTATGGCAACAAATAGACTAGAAATTTTGCTCAAAATGGGAATTTTTATTACCATCTACAAGGCAAACTTGAAAGAATTATGTCCCTTGAAAACAAAGGGAGACAATTATATTACTTCTTCATGTGAGGTAGGGGACTTTTATTGCTTGGAAATAGTCTTGTTTTTACTGTCTCCTAGCATTTTTCCTTCTTACTTTCTGACATTGCAATATGTGCATTGCAGACCCCAATCCACAAGTATAAACCTCATATTGAACAAAATGTCAAAGTAAGAGGAAAAATGTAGTTTTTTACCATCTCATATTGTGACACTGTAGCCTTTACCCCAAGCATTTGTTCTAAATAAACATGATCACCCATTTGTAAAAATGTGTGTGTACTTTTATTTTTAATTTGTACAGAATTAGCTTAAGCTCAATTTAGTCATACTAATGCTCGATTGGTCATTGTCGGCTCGGGTACTACTTACATGTACCCCGGGTACTCTTAAGTATACTTACATGTACCCCGGGTACGGTAAATATACTAAATCGTACCAGGGAAATTTAACGCTAAATCGGTCGTTGTCGGCTATTTTTTGGGAATTAATTATATTTACATATATGTCAATTTTCTGTAAAATGGCATCTATATTATCGAAACTCATACTCAAAAAGCATGTTAATGCAGATTTTTTAAAAAGAGAAGTTTTATTTAAGATAATCGGTAGCGCGTTTTACGACATCGGATTTGGGGCGGAAATACTTGGGTACAGTCTAATATCGACCGGGTACGATTAAGTATATTTACCGTACCCGGGGTACATGTAAGTATACTTAAGAGTACCCGGGGTACATGTAAGTAGTACCCGAGCCGACAATGACCAATCGGGCCATACTAATAGTTCAAGAATTGGTCGTTAATTTATAATTTAGTTGGACAACTTATCTCTACTGTTTTAGGTAAATATGTGTACATACAATCAAAATTCTCTTTTTTTCCTGTTATACACATCTATCACTAAATACAGTCTAAAGATAATATGATTAATAATGAAATTTTGGCCAGTAACAGATTTCTACTGATACATAGATATGCATGTATACATGTACTCTCATGGGAGCTATGTTTGTTTAGATATTGAATAACTTTCTATACGCACTTCTCAATTGAGAAATTTTACCATAATACACTTATCAAGTACATGTGTACCTGTAGATAGACTTAATATTTGTTACCTAATGACTAAATATTTTAATTGACACTTCGGATATAGTGTTCAGCATCACTATAAAATAACCATGCATCTGACCAAACGAAATTGTAATCGCTTTTATTTCAGTTGGTTCAAATTGCTGAAGTTGAAGAGGAAGACAAAGAAAAAAAGCACAAGAAAAAGAAGAAAAAGAAAGAAAAGAAAAGAAAGAGAGAGCGAGAACAATCAGAGGAAAGACAGGGCAAGGGGGACAATTTGAACAATTTGAACATAATTGAAGCTCCAAAACCAGAATTTGAGAAACAGTTGTTTAAAAAAACTGAGAGGGGCTTAGTTCCGACTCTTCCCAGCGATGATTCTGAGACCGATAATGTCTCGCCACTCTACCAGAAGCAGCAGATGGATAGATATGCTTCCTCCCAGCAAAAGTTGTCTCCCTTACCTTCCCGTCGTCAGGCAGAGGGCGGAGTTGCTAGGGCTGAACCTGTCAGAATGCCGGTGTTGTCCGATAGTGATGAGTTATCACCTAGGGAACTGAGGAAAAGGAAGAAGAAAAAGAAGAAGCAGCAAATGAGATTCAGTAAAACTGAGAGTGACTAGTGAGACTATTCCCCTCAGGTAAAGAGTTCTGGAAAAACGCACTAAATGCTGTGTTGTCTAAGATAAGCCTTTTGAATTCTGCACAGGCTTATCAGGGATGACACTTTCTGCTTTTACTGAATTTAAGCATTTAAAGAAAGTCTCTTCTAAATTAAATCAAGTTGGACTGCACAGGCTAATCTGGGACAACACTCTATATATATGCATTAAGCCTTATTTACCCAGTTTTTATTTTGAACACCTGATCTTTAAAGCTTTGTCAATAGACAGAGTTCAAATAACCATTGTTTAACATGCAATATAAATTTATATAAAAATAGTAGTTTTGATATGTATGAATATAGGAAATAATTGGTTTAAATGCTGATTGTCACCATACATTGAACAAGATGCAAGCTTACAACCTCATAGTTTAATCCCCACGTTCAGACCTCAAAGTCATTGTCTTGATAATAAATGGTCTGGAAAAGGTCCTAAAATGTTTCAGTGCCCCTTCACAGATGAGCATTTTGCAGTTTGTAGAACTGGGCAGTTACAGTTCCACCACTGTGTGTGCATTTACTATAAATATTGATAAATGTAGATATTGTTTTAAGGGTAATGTGGCACACTAATGCTCAACAGATGAATAAATTGTGTTTTCCAAAGGAAAAAAATGGTTATTAGATTGGCGAATGTCAGTGGGCTGGCGGGCGGGCGGAACAGGCTTGTCCGGGCCATAACTATGTCGTTCATTGTGAGATTTTAAAATCATTTGGCACTTTTGTTCACCATCATTGGACGGTGTGATGGGGAAAGAATTACGTCAATATCTCCAAGGTCACACTTTGAGTTCAAAGGTCAAAAATGGCCATAAATGAGCTTTTCCGGGCCATTACTATGTCAATCATTGTGAGATTTTATAATCATTTGGCATGTTTGTTCACCATCTTTGGACGGTGTGTCGCGCGAAAGAATTACGTCAATATCTCCAAGGTCACAATTTGAGTTGAAAACCTGGTTTTGTGACAATTTTGTCCCTTGTTTTTCTGATGATTTGTGTGTAGTATTCTCTGCATTTGAAGATGTAGAACTATATGGGATAAGGTTGTTTAATGCATGTGTGTAAAGTGTTGTCTCAAATTAGCCTGTGCAGTTTGCCATACCGTCTGCAGACTGTCCTACAGACAACTTGATCTTCACGTTAGCCAGGCTCTGGAAAAAAACAAGCTTAATGCATTAACGTCTAGAATCATTCTTGAATAAGCTTCAACAGTCCACACAGGCTAATCTGGGACAATACCTTCCGCTTTTATGGAATTATAATATCGAAGGAAGTTTTTTTAAAGTGAATATCCAGGTACTGATATTAGAGATGAACTATTTACTGTGCACCAATGTCAATTATTAAAAAGCCACATGAAAATACATTCTTAATGAAATGAGCAGGGCTCTTTGAAAAAGTGGTTTAATGCACGTGTGTCTGCACAGGCTAATCAGGGAAGACACTTTCGCTTTTATGGTATTTTTTGTTTACAGAAAATCTCAGTTTTGGTGGAAAGTGTTGTCCCTGATAAGCCTTGCCGACTTCACAGCCAAATCTTGGACGACACTTATCGCACATGAATTGAACCCTTTTTTTCACAGAGCACAGAGTACAGAGTACCTGGTGCATTGTTTTACAGCAATAATTTTACAACTACTTTTATAAATCTAGTATTTATATCCATACTTGTACAGTTATTTTGTAGTGCTTATCTTTTGTACCATTATGTTGAAGTTGGTATGTTTTTGTATAGATTTTTTAGAATTCAGATGAATGAAAATTATAAATGCTATATATTGTCTGTGATATTTGTTCAAGAATGTTAAATTGTTGCAAATTATACTTTCATGTACATTTTACATTTAAAAAAATACAAACAATATGCAGGATATTCCGGCCATGTTTGTTCGAAAAATGATAAATTTAAACACAAACCCATTTGTTATTTCATTGCTGTTTATTTCATTTGAATTTATTGTTTATGTAAGTAAATCAGTCTTTGAGATTGTACTTTCATCTTATTCCCTCCATCACACATATAATGTTATTTAAAATCCTTTATTTAAGGCAATATTTGTATATTTTTACATACTGGTACTTTTGAACATAATGTTGATGTATTTTTATTTATTGTTGGTGTATGTTTTATAAAATACCAACCACTTGTAATATAATCTAACTACACTATTCTTTTAATATACTTCATTTTGATATTGTATAAAGTATAAATATTTCACTTTATATTATGATTTTCCTGTTGGGCGCCCAAAAATGTCATTACATGTTTGATCAAGGGAGGCTGATTCGTATGTTGTATAAACATTTAATGCAGAGTAGCCACGATTGGTTAAATTGGGGGTCACACTTGGGAAACCAAACATATCCAAAAGAAATTACAGTAAAACAATGAAAATTATCGATCATTATCACTGTTAATTTACTCTGTTTGAAACAGTGAATTAACAGTTTTAATTCACTTATATTTCTCTATAAACCACGGGAAAGCATAAAATGAATATGCTTGTTTAGATACTCACATGATATAAAATATAATTTTAATATAGGTAATAGATTCTTGACAAGTTGACAGTAGAATTAGTGTTAATGAATTAGTTTGCCTGTTGATTTGTTGTGTAGCAAAATATGTTGTTAATTTTATTAGCTCACCTGATTGCTCAGGTGAGCTTTTGTGGCCGGTCTTGGTCCGTCATCTGTCCGTCCGTCCGTTCATATTTATTCGTAAACACTCTATAGGCCACATTTATTGACGATCTTCATGAAACTTGGTCAGAAGCTTTGTCCCAATGAAATCTCGGTCGAGTTCTAAACTGGGTCGTGCCGGGTCAAAAACTAGATCACTAGGTAAAAAAAAAAAAAAGGTAAACACTGTAGAAGTCACATTTTATGCCCAATCTTCATGTAACTTTGTCAAAATGTTTGTCTTAATGATATGTTGGTTGAGTTCAAAAGTGGTTCCAGTCAGTTGAAAAACATGGCCGCCAATGGGCGGGCAGTTTTTCTTATTTGGCTATAGAGAAACCTTGTAAACACTCTAGAAGTCACAATTTTTGCCCAATCATCATGAAAGTTGGTCAAAACATTGGTTTTATTGATGTCTCGGACGAGTTAGAAAATGGTCCAGATCGGTGAAAAAACATGGCCGCCAGTGGGCGGGGCATTTTTCTCTATATGTATATAGTGAAAACATGTGAACACTCTAGAAGTCACATTTTTGTCCCAATTTCCATGAAATTTGGTCAGAACATTTGTTTCCTTGATATGAGAGCAGAGTTCGAAAATGGTACCGGTCAGTTGAATAACATGGCTGCCGGGGGGGGGCAGTTTTCTAATATTTATATAGTAAAAAAGCTTGTGAACACTCTAGAAGTCACATTTTTTGCCCAATCATCATGAAACTTGGTGAAAAGATTGGTTTTATATATATCTCAGATGAGTTCGCAAATGGTCCCGATCGGTCAAAAAACATGGCTGCCAGGGGGGTGGGGCAGTTTTCCTTATGTGACTATATATAGAGAGAAACCTTGTGATTGAACACTATAGAAGTCACATATTTTGCCTAATCATCATGAAACTTAGTCAATACATTGGTTTTATTGATTTCTTGGACAAGTTGGAAAATGGCTCAGATCGGTGAAACACACTTTTTAGCTCACCTGATTGCTCAGGTGAGGTTTTAGTATTGGTCTTTGTCCGCTGTCTGCCCGTCCACTCTTGGTTTGTAAACACTCTAGCATTCACATTTCTCAAGCATTCTTTATCAAAGTTGCTGAAAGATCTCAGTCAAATTTGATAATGAACAAAATCACATAATTAATGCCATAATTATTGCCCTTAGATTGCCCAAATTTTCATTATATTATACAAAATCCTTGTAAACACTCTAGAGGTCACAATTTTGTTTCAGATTTTATGAATCTTGGTACCTAATAATATTTATTTTTGTAAGCAAAGTTTGATGTTTGGTAACTGGGGTCAACTCAAAATATAGGTCACCAGGTCAAATCTTACGAAAACACAAACACTCCATACGCCAGAGTTTTGGAACAATAATGATGAAACATGACCATGATGTTTGTCTGGACAATATCTAGGTCAAGTTTGACGTTTGGTTAAGATTGAATGAACCGACTCCTCTCAGGTGAGCGAACTAGGGCCATCTCGGCCCTCTTGTTTTCATTCTTGTTATCAGTATAATATTATGTTGAGTACTGCAGACGGGTCAGGGAAATCGCACAGTCTGGTCATGAGCTGAGGATAGCTCCTGACTGGACTGCGCAAATGTGCTTGCTGGGGTTGAGCTACGCTTGAAGCATTTAGCTAAAGAGCAATCTTGTATCAGTATATTGTATTGCCCTGTTTTAAGCTGTGATCCATAAACATTTTAAGGTTAAAAAATGTGTCATTTGTATATTATTAAAAATTATGTAAGGAAAGTCTTATATAAAAGCTATATTTTTGTTTAGTCATCCCACTGTTAATTGCAGACAATGTGATACACGTGTATTTGCAATGAACAGGTCAAATCACAATTTCAGTATTGTAAACACACTTGTAAAAATATGTTTGTTAATTAAGAATTCAAATGTTCTTGGAATACTACTTTTACTAGGTAAAATTTGTACCTCATTACAGTATAAGTTTCAGTTACTTTCATTATACCTGTACAAACTAAAAGGCATTAGAGCTATTACGATGAAAGAAATCCATGTGTGGTACTTAACCCTTAAAGCGCTGGAGCTGAATTTTAAAGGCCTTTGCAAACAGTTTGGATCCAGATGAGACGCCACAGAACGTGGCGTCTCATCTGGATCCAAACTGTTTGCTATTCTGATAGTATTCTTTGAAAAAAATTCAAAGAAAATGCTAATTTAAGAAATTCAGCAGACGACATTTGAGCAGACGACAAATTTCCCAGCATGCAAAGGGTTAATAGTAAATTTTATGAGCACATCATTTTCCACATGTGCCAATACTAGTATTGATATCAATTGAAAAACTGTAAAACACACATATTGGTTCTTCCAACTAACTGCAAAACACTCTTTTCATTGTAGATTTGGATTATTGTATGATTATTTCTTATTTGTCACGATATAAGGTTGTTCTTATGTCTGCACATGGTAATAAACATGTACTATACATGTTTAAGTTTTAGGCCTTACTAAATGTTTTGATTGTATCATTTTCAATTGATGATGATCTAGAAAAGAAACAATTTGTAATATTTTTCTTAGTCATTAGTTTTTATTCACTTAAATGTTGCATTTACAATATTTTTTATGCCCCCGAAGGAGGGCATATAGTGATCGCACTGTCCGTCCATCTGTCCGTCACACTTTGCGTTTAGGTTTCGAAAAATGCTCATAACTTCTATGTCTCTTCAGATGTAACATTCATATTTGGTATGCATGTGTATATGGACAAGGCCTATCCATACGCACACAAATTTTGACCCCTTTGACCTTGACCTTGAACTAAGGGTCTGCGTTTAGGTTTCGAAAAATGCGTTTAGGTTTCGAAAAATGCTTATAAATTTCAATCAAAGCATTTATTGGGGGCATATGTCATCCTATTGAGACTGCTCTTGTTTGAAATCTTTTAAGATTTTGTTTGTCCATTTAACTAGAATTTTTTTATCAATTAGAATGTTTTTGCCTTTTTATATATGTTTATATGATAATTTATGATTATTTATGTATTATTCATTGTATTGATTTATTTGTAATATTACCTGATTGGTTTTATAAAAGACTAATATTGAACATAAAAATGTTAATTTTTGTTTTGATCTGCTTAACCCATTTATGCCTAGTGGACTCTCCTATCCTTCTTATTTGGATCAATTTATTTCCAAAATAAGGGATGGCTAGTATATTTATTTCTTTGTTTAGAATTTTTCTTACAGGCCTTTTTTCTAGTCGCTAGGCATAAATGGGTTAATTGTTAAGTATTGATAAATGAAGATCGTACTCGGTTTTATTTAGTATTTGAGACAATGAGTTGTTAGAAATTCAAAAATATTCAGGTGTTTTTGTACGCGTTTGCATATCAAATTATCAATATTTTATATATGTATATAATTCAGTGCTCAAGCATTTTACCTTTCACCAGTGGTCACTTCATTATGATGTTATTTCATGTTTCAATGTTTAAATGTGTCTCGTTCTAAGAAAACTGGGCTTAATGCATGTGCGTACAGTGTCTTCCCAGATGCAGTCTGCACAGGCTAATGAGGGACTACACTTTCCGTTTGTATGGTATTTTTAGTTTCAAGGAAGTCCCTCCTTACCGAAAATCAAGTTTAGGCGGAAAGTGTCATCCCTGATTAGCCTGTGCGGACTGCACAGGCTAATCTGGGATGACACTTTACGCACATGCATTAATCCTTGTTGTTATTTTCAGAACAAGGCTCAAATGTAAAACCGGTGTATCTGTACAATATCTCCATATCAGATACTGTTGTTCCCAGCAACCTTTGTTGTTCCAAGCAACCTTTGAAAGGTTTTTTACTGACCAATATACTCAGTCATACATATCAATATTTTTGCTGCTGTGATATATAACATTACCCTGTGTGATTTTACTGACAGTTTAACTTTTGACTGCTGTTTTATGCTAACGTTTTCACATCACTATGTTCTTATTAGTTGTGTATCTTTTAAATACTTTTATGTCTTAAGTTCTGTCTTTCATTTTACATATCTGTTTATATGCTGTGTAACTTTTAGTCATACTTTTTGGACTTACACAGTCATGTTGATATGGCATATGTAAATGTGTTATTTTCTTTTTAACTTATCCCTATTTTCCTTACTACAGAGTTTGTATTTTTAATCTTTTGATATAACTTTACATCGTTCATGTATACATTTTTTCTTTAGCAATGTTTGCTTCTTTTATTAGATTTACGTTTTATTTATTGGATGTGAATGGGAAAAATTGAAGTTAACTATTTTTAAAGTATTACCCATGCAAAATTCGTAATATTAGTCGAACTTGTTTGACATTAAAGTACAAAAACATTTAGATTGTGATGCCTTTAAAGTTATAAAACTGTCATACTGTATAACGAACAAAAGGGTAATCCTCAAAATGATATGCCAGTGTACTGTGTAAACCGAAAATTGGCCAATATACAGTGAAAATAACATGTGAAACGCAAAATGCCAAATTACCTATACATGTACATACGTGCATATTTGACCATCTGATCTACCCGAGTTTGTATTGTATGTAGTTGATTTACTGATTTTTTCACATGATTTCACTTCACTATTATGTGTCGACAATATATTGTGCGTACAATATGCTGGTAATATTTCAGTTAATCGTGCATTGGTGTGCTATTGTTACAACATAAACTTTCCTTTACTAGCAATTGTTTTAACATAAAGTCATGTGGTAGATTGTATTAATGCAATAAAAAGATTATTAATTTCTTGTTATCGTTTAATATACCGGGGTATTCCACAATTTTCAACATGACGATATAAGTAACTAATCTTTTCACATCGCAACTACTATTGGCCCTGCTGTTAAAAAGCCGTTATTTGTGGTAGATTTAAAGGGACCGTCAACCGCGATTGACGAAAAAATTAAAGTTTTAAAATACCGTCTTTTTTTACAATTATTAGTTTTTATTAAATATCTGCTTTATGTTTCCTAAAAATATAAGTTGTATCAATCGGTAAAATACAACTGCACAGAAATAATTCCCGTATAATGCTTCTCGCTAGTTTTCCATACTAGCTGGACTACTTCTAATGACGTCACTTTGAATGCAGAAAATTATAAGAGCATTCTTGGTTATTTATGAACGCTTAAAATCATTTTTGTAACTTAAATGATCCACAGTTGTATATAATAAAAGGAATATTACGCAAGTCAATTGTTACAAGTGTTTGTATCAGTCTCATGGCTTGCGCTCTTTCGTATCACACTCGAGGCTCTGCCTCTCGTGAGATACGCCATCACACAAGTCACTCGACTGATACAAACACATGGAACAATTGACTAGCGTAATATTCCTTATATATTGACTAAAATAACACGACCGGTGTATTACATTACCTGAAAAAAAAAATATTTACAGTATATTCGGTAACAAAATTTCGCGATTTGAAATTGAAAGTACATAGCGAAAATAGGTGATATAACGATATACACGCTATAAATAACGCAAGTAGATTGATCATTTTATATACAAAGTATATACAATTCACTACGCATGCACAGTTTGCATTCCTGGGTTAACCACGTGACGATGATGATCAATCTACTTGCGTTATTTATAGTTAATTACCTGGTAGACATACCCAGTAAAATTTATTACCGAATTTACTGAACATATGAAAACTAGCAAACATTTTTTGAAGTAATGCAATATACCAGTCGTGATATTTTAATCAATGTGAACTAATAATTGTATAAAAAAAATACGGTCATTCGGAACTTTTATTTTTTCGTCAATCGCGGTTTAAACATAGTTCACGGTTCACTTATTTCAATATATCTGTTAAGTGAAAACGTATCCGCCTCCTTTTGTTCTGACGATAATCGATATTTTTGCTGTTTGTCATATTTATAAGCACTCCAATCATAAACGTGTTTTAATTGGTAAAACGTCGTTAAAACTTGTTGCGATTTCACTTATGTCCATTAATGAAACGTTACTAAATTTCTTCAGCCGCTAGGCATAAATCGCCAGATTTTGCTTGAACACAGTAGGTCATAAATTATATATGACGAAATATGGACAAAGTCTAAGTCAAGACAAAACAAATGTATGCTGTAGCTCATCAACCTGGCTCATACACATAAATAGCCTTGTTGCAAGCATAACGTTAAGAGCCTTGTCATTTCATATTACATTCGACAAAACTTTTGTATTTTTAAATTAAACGATAACAAGCAGCGCAATGAAATATAATTTAAATGAACCATTCTTGGATAAACAATATTGAGAACTTAGCTATTTAGTTCACGATAGTTTAGTTGCATGGTTTATTTTTATTAGTCACTGAATGTATGAACCCATTTTGCCATTAAACTCTAAATGTACTATTTATATTTTAAATTTCATTTATAATGTATGATAACGTTCGTAGATAATTAAGTGCTATTATGTTACATCTAACATCTATCAAAGTATATTAATAAATCGTTTGTTAAATAGTTATACTCAATATTAATCACATTAAGGAATTAAATTAGCATTGTTTTATTTCGGAAATTATGGATGAATTACTTCGTACTGCACTTGCTTAGTAATATATTGTTTTGAAGAAATACGTCGCCGTTGCCGCTTTTTGTAAGGGCGGCAATTGCTCCGAGTATTACTTCATCATGGCAAATAGTTTCCCTTGTTGATAACTTAATTGCCTATATTATCACGTTTAAACCAATTAGTTAATTCATTAATTATGCATAGGTAACGAAAATTGGTCCCAATTAAAATACGTTTATCGTGCTTTCAAAGAAAGCGAGCGCGAATTGCGACTTCATTTCAAAGAAATAATATTTGGGGCAATTTTCACGTTTCACGCATAGCGTTAACCGCCGTCTCTTTTGTACTCGCTTCGTTTTCTCAGGCAACTTATCGAGACGCGATAGACATACGGGCGAGCAAGTAGTAGAGAGACGAAAACAGCCGAAGTCGCTCAATTGTACACACTACTTCTGGATGTTGAGACAAGCTACTGATTTAAATTAAATACACCTGCGCTACAGTTAGGATTATAGTACATCGGTGATCGCGAGTGATCTGTTTTGTTATAATTTTCGAAAAAAAATATTACAAAGGATCTAAGGAATTTTTGAGGATATATTTATCAAACGAGATACGTGTATCATTGCGTTTGAAAAAGGCTGTATTGTGAAGTAAATCGTAGTGTACCGACAAATTGTGTTATATGGATTTGCTTATTCAAGTGTCTTTTTTCTTTGAAAATCCCGAGGAATTGCGGTCATACTGTGAACAATATTACGTGTTTTTACAACGTGAATAGTAAAATGCTTAATTTGACATAATTATGTGAATTTGAAAAATGTGATTTTAATTATTTTATATTAAAGTTTAAAAGAGTGATTTTAGGTTTTTAAAGTTTAACCCTTTAATTATTTCGTTGAAAAAAGACGGGAAAATACTTCGCTAAAATGGGCGGTCTTGCCCGACGGACGGTTTGGATATACATGTGTGTTGGTGTGCTCACTTTAGGGCTCGTGGATTTAGTACGAGCAGGGTCGTGCCCTCGTGAATGCTCGTGCACGAAAAGCAGAATGGACTGCTCATTTAAGAAGCTTCGACATGTACCATATCCCATACCAACTAGCATTAGAAAATTGTAAGTGAATTATTATCGAGGATCTGTGTTAATTGTCATTTATTGTTTTCACCCAAAGGCCGATTTTTTAGATGCAATCGGTGAAACTGTTGATTGATGTGGGTGAAACATAATGCGCGTTTTATTGTGACTCGCAATTAAATCAATTCACTTTTAACATCACAATTTGTGTTTTAGTCAAACTGACGGTGAAATAAGATCATAGAAAGATTTACATTAATTGTGAATGATTTACTTGCCGTTTTACTTTTTATCTACAACAAGATTTTTTATATGTACACTATATCAATACTTCCCACGAATATATTTCAATATTACTTTTACATTTACACCACACGGTTTTATTGCTGGCATAATTGAAACAGAGCTAATTAGCTTTTTATTTGCGTAGTGTCGCCATATTCGCTGCACAAAAATATGTTCGCAGAAATGTTATTGCTACTTGAATGTTTGTATTTTATCACTTCACTAACGCTAACAATATTTTTAGTGCAAATTCTCCACTCCCCCACTTGAAATATTAGAGTTTTGTTTTTAGGCTTATAAAAACTTCAAACCCTGTATTTATATCTTCAGGGATCGCGAGTGTTTGTAAAATACTCTCTTCTCAATCACAACTAATGTTTGGTAGGGGTTTCGATAAGGAGGTTTACTTTTTAGAGCGTTGTTTATGCTAACAAAAAGCGGTTTGACAGATTTGAACATTTGTTTTTAAATGCCTTACGCCAAAAACCCAAACCAGCGAAACAAACGAGAACTTGAATCTGTCAGTGCTGCCTCACGCTCTAAATATGAGTCGCGTTCTGAGAAAACTGGGTTTAATGCATGTGCGTAAAGTGTTGTCCCAGATTAGCCTGTGCAGTCCACACAGGCTAATCAGGGACGACACTTTACGCTTTTATGGTATTTTGAGTTTGCAGAAAGTCCCTCCTTACCGAAAATCAAGTTTAGGCGGAAAGTGTCGTCCCTGATTAGCCTGTGCGGACTGCACAGGGTCCGCACAGGCTAATATGGGATGACACTTTACGCACATGCATTATGCCCAGTTTTCTCAGAACACGACACATATATAGTTCGTTTTTTGTTCAAATCTTCAGACTTATATCAGCGTCGTCATTTCGCCAATTTTACATGGACAATATCAATACAAAGAAACATCAGACCAAATAATGATTATTTAAATAAATAATAAGGACAACGTTTTAAAGACGCATTATTTTTATAGTTGTTAATTATCATCATCATCGTCATGATATTTATAAACTATTATTATAATTATTAATATTATCATTATTATTTTCTTCTCTTTCTTCTTCTCTTTCCTTAATAATATTATTATATATTTAATTATTTTTATGCCCCCGGTAGGGTGGCATATAGCAGTTGAACTGTCCGTCAGTCAGTATGTCAGTCTGTCCGTCCGTCCGAAAAAACTTTAACATTGGCCGTAACTTTTTAAATATTGAAGATAGCACCTTGATATTTGGCATGCATGTGTATCTCATGGAGCTGCACATTTTGAGTGGTAAAATTTCAAGGTGAACATCATCCTTCAAGGTCTAGGATCGAAAAAACAAAGTCAAGGGAAGTACTAAGCTTTAAATGGACATAGTTATCTGACCTCCCCATGTATATATTTTTGTTAAATAAATCAAAGCGGCGCAGTAGGCGGCATTGTGTGCATGTCGGGCTACAGTAACCTCGTGAAGAGGCCAGTAGGACCTGTAAATAAACTCTGAAACACACACACGACGGCATTGTGTTTCTGACAAACACATTGTGGTAAAAGATCAAGGTCATCCTTTACGGTCTACGGTAAAAAATACAGATTTAAGGGAAGAAATAAGCTTTATAAAGGGAGAAAATTATTCAATATTGAATATAGCCACTTTATATATTTGGCATGCATGTGTATCTCATGGAGCTGCACAAATGAGTGGTGAATCTTCAGTCCCGGTAGTGGCTTTTAATTATTTGCTACTAAAAATAGAGATTTGTTACAGACAATTATTTTCAAGGGAAGTAATTTATATAATTATAAATCTCATATTATATATTTCCTTACCAAGAATTGAAGTTCTTTTCACAGTTACTGTACAAATTTATTATTTTGATTATTTATAACCCAAATGATTAATCCAAAGTTTTTTAAATGATATAATTATAATTTCTTTGATGTTCATTACATACCATGATCAACTCTTTCTATGATCTCTTTTAAACCACAGGCCTTGTTTGTCAGTGATGTCTGGCATGGTCATAATTGACTGTGAGACCCCCACCCCCCGGTTGGATTGGACAAAATTCAAGGGAAGAAATAACCTTTAAAGGGAGATGATTTATATACCTGCCAAATGATAAATACAAATTTTATTTCAATGTGGCGCAGTAGGGGGCATTGTGTTTCTGACAAACACATCTCTTGTTTATTCTCTTTTATGTCGTTGTTGTGGACTAATGCTACAAGCATCGCCCAATCTTTCACTAAATCTAGAAAAAAAAGCAAATATTTTAATCCTGTGTGTTACATGCTGCTGAATCAGTATATGTCTATATATATTTGTGTTAGCATCGCCTTTCCCAGCCTTATTTATCATTGATATCGCATTAACTTCTATTACGTACATAATCCCGTGTCTATAGAAAGCCACGGCCCCCTGATTAGTTCTTCAAATACAGCGAATATAAACCCTTTGATCCCCTATTATGTATTTCGGCTACTTGTCATTGTCACTCTATCATGATGGGTTTCTTTTGCTTTGAAAAGGCGCTACCGTGCGATAGGAAATAATGTACTCCACAAATGGAACATGTTTACATAGACATTGTCGAAGCTTACAAAATGTGATCAAAGTTGAATGCATTGCAACATACACAATGTCAAGTGCTCTTGTCAGGTTTTATCCTTACACAAACTGTCCACTAAATGTCCTCTTTGCAACACTTATTTCAATTTAGTTAATTAGCTACATACGCAATAATGTCTCTTCAACTAAATCAACATCAATCAGAATGCATTCGTAAATAATATTGATAGAAAGATTCAGAATTAGCTATTTTAAAACACTGTCTGTTATACAACTACAATTCTTTTAATAAATTTTCTTAATTCCACCTTCTTGTATTCGTTTCGGAAGAATTTCAATGTTTCAACGTTCCATTTATCGTTTTGATCTAACTTCTATATTGGTTATCATAGAATATTATAATAGGATTAATATTTCAGATAAAATACGAAGTATAAACGGCCTGCTAATAATAATGTTAAAACAAGATGTGTTTGTGAAACACTATGTCCCCCCATATATTAAACCTTTTACCTTGAAGGATGACCTTGACCTTTCACCACTGAAAATGTGCAGCTCCATGAGATACACCTACATGCCAAATATCAGGTTGCTATCTTCAATATTGCAAAAGTTATGGCCAATGGTAAAATTAAAGTTTGACGCAAACAAACCAACAAACAGACAGGTCAAAAACAATAGTCCCCCAGTACAACGTATCCTTGACATAATATTTTTACTTGAAATTTGCCGTAACGTCTTTGCTGTAGTAGCAGGAAATACAAGAATAACACCATCAAACATTCACACTTTTTTTGCGCAGTTACATAGACATTTATTGAAAATTCTACCGTCTTTATATTCCACTAACTTCACGCATTACAAAACATGTAACAAATGTGAGATTTATCTACATTATAAATAATAATTTACGGACTGATGATTAGGATAAATTACGCGAATAAGCACCGGTAAACCTGTGAGTATGTTGCACCAAGAGCGACTACGACACCGCAGAACTTCGACTAAAAAGATATATACTATAAGCTCATCTCGTAATGAAAGTGGCATTTGTGCTCCGATGTACCGGTATTCATTTTATTACGTATACAATTCGTGTTACTGGCAATCTTGCATTCTTTATACAATTAAGTTACTTTCTCATTTGTTGCGCGGATCTTGCACGATTATGTAGCGGATTAAAACATGGGGTCTCACGTGGGATTACAATTCTTTTAATGCTACATACTCACCAGAAATCTTCCTTTGGCATATTTATTTCTTCTATCCGCTGAGACGACACAATACAACTCTCAGGTTATCAGATAAACAAATTCATCCACGATCCTGCATTGTAAATTCAATCAAGCCGGTGGTTTTCGGTGTTACGATTGTACATTTTATCTTCGTTCAATTAATGCTAGCTGTAACCTCTTGCATGGCCATGTTTAGCTTTTATTTTTCCATTTATATTGAATACCATCTAACAAATTATATTATTGGATGCATGCATATCTTGTTATCCAAATGGGTTTTCGTAATATTCTACTTCTGTACGTATTGTCTTATTATGTTTTCATTAAAAACGGGCAACCTAAGAAATGATTAATTGACCCAGCCCAACAAAACAGGACATAATGTTTAATTTATAGCGCAATAGTAGGCTGTTTGTTTTGTTTTAGCTATATTCGCGGTTCTCTGACTTGGCTTAATACCCCTTTTTTCAGTTACGTAATCATTTTGTTTTAAATGTGCATTTTTGGGGTGATTATTCCGACCTGTTGTATAAGGGACATGATTCGACCTGTTCAATTCACTTGAACAATTTAACGTACAAATCTAGCTACTGACGTACGGCTTTGCATGAAATTGCCATAATATACTCGCAGAGGTGCAAGTATTTTTTTTTTATTTCCAAATAACTGTACATTGAAGTTGTAAAAATTCTGAATGTTGACACCATCTTGACATAAATTGCTGTTTACCCTCGGATCACTGATAAAGGCGCACATAAATTCACGATATTTACATTATCAGTGTGTACAAACTAACTGACCACTTCTTAGGTCAGTGTATTACATCGAGAGGGCTCGAGTAGTCTAATTATGGGACTTAATAGGCTGCTCAAGCCTGATAAAATCTGTAATTAAGTTGCCCTCAACTGAAATTCGATAATCCCACAAATACCGCAAAAACGGTGATGTGCCCAAACATTGTGTTCTTGAAGTATCCTTAAGAATACTGTGACATATGAAAGGTCTCCTTGTAAATGGTGACTGTGAGAGTATTTTACAAAATATTGTCCTTTACCTCTATGTGTGGTATATCGGTGACAATCGGTTTATTTCTGTTTTTAAATACCGCAGAATATTTAGCGTTTACATTAACCCATGTTTCTTAAACGATGTATTGGAACTATTAACTTCGTTGTTGGAACTTCGTTGTACATGTAACATAACCCACTGGATCTCGTATAATCATTTTATACATCACTACCTCTGCTGCTTTACACACTGTTACCTTCGCCATTCCATTAACCTTTATATTATAATGATTCAAATATAATCTACTTAATTTCCTTTTCATTACGTCAATTTTCTATTTTATCAAGAAGAAACAAAAAAAACAAAACAACGCGTTCATTCATCGTCTGCAAGTTATCTTTATTGTTTCCCACATAACATCCTACCGTTTTGATGACGACTACTACAGGTGTTACCGTGTTTGTAAATTAAATTAATATTAAGCGGGTTTCCTTTTTCACGCAAGGCCTCATCACCAGCTACATCTACAATCAAACCTGAGATTTCGTTAAACGCGTATTTTACGTAAAAGAAGACATTAATATAAATTAAATGGTTATCACTGTGCAATCGATATTCATTTTCGCAATCGATCATTTTTCACGATGTATATTAACGCATTCATCTTAATTCTTTGATTGCAGTTGATCGCTCATTTATACTTTCGTAAGTTATTAATGGTGTTGTCATTTTCATTTGAATTAAACTGTGTATATTTCACAGAAGATATTTCAAATATATGCCTATTTGTAATTTATAACATTTATCAACAAAACGCATTTAACAAAACGTATTGAAAGACATGTATCTTTTACAACATATGCGTGTTTGTAGATATTTTGACGTTGGGAAAACAATTCGAGGCACTTGTTGATAGAAAAAATGTCACTAACATTTTTAAGAATTGTGGAATTCAAGAAACATTAAGAAGAGGAATTATCGTTCGATAGTCGTTTATTTCAGGCCAATAACTAAGTGCCTATTCAATACAAAACAATAAATACCATACGACATGAAATAACCCATTTATGCCTAGTGGACTCTCACACCCTGCATAATTGGAATAATTTATTTCCAAAATTAGGGATGTCTATTCTATTTATTTCTATATTTAGAATATTTCTTACAGAAATTCCTTTAGGCAAACAGCGCAGACCCTGATGAGACGCCGCATCATGCGGCGTCTCATCTGGGTCTACGAAGTTTGCCAAGGCCTTTATTCTAACCGCTAGGCATATATGGGTTAAAAACAAAATTAAGAATAAAGCTTGGGCAATCTGTAGAAAAGCACAAATGTAGCATTTGGAAATAGTTTTATGACAAACGAGTATGTCAGGGTGAAGCGAAAGGGAATTGTGTATATTTATCTGTATGTTGTCTGCATGATAAATACGTTTTAATTTGTTTAACAATATTTATACAATTACTCACACTAGAATCGAGTGAGCTATATTTGTTTGATAGGAAAGTAACATAGTTTATTACATGTAATTATTACATCTGTTACAGACGAGAATCGCAATAAGAACATTTTATGTTCATGTTTATTGTTGCGTTGTGTAATTGGCAAACAGGGAGGGAGAATTTATTATTGCCGGAAGGGATAAATAATTATGTCAGATTTACCTCGTGTGTCGAAATGTTTATACTCTTCATACAGTGACATTGGTCCAACATGGGCCACAGGGTTTCGAACTACTATAAACTGCTCTGATGGCAGTTCGATTTCATGTCTACATTATTCTGATATATTTGCTAAATTAATATCAATTACAGTAACACAAGTTTGTTGATGCTGATTTAATTTACATCGATGAACATTTGTAGACCAGATGTATTAAATTATGTGTTTTTTATTATTAAAATTCTCTTTTATGTACATGTGAGGTATAACTGCTATTTTTAAAAGCATTAAACGTATACAATTTCTCACGTTGATTTGCTATCATTTTAAATATATTGATTCGAGAACCAACAGTCTTTTACATGTTGTAAATAAATGATAATTGATTTGTATTTTTTTCTAGGGATTTGCAAGGGAACGAAATCTCAACAATAAAATCAACAGACTTTAAGGGCCTTACTCGGTTACGGAGCCTGTAAGTATACGAGATCAGCATCTCTCACACCAACTGCACAGTCGTTAAATGAGCCGCGTTCTGGGAAAACGGGGCTTAATGCATGTGTATTTAGTATCGTCTTTGCTTAGCATGTGTAGGCGGCACAAGCTAATCAGGGCGACACTTTCCGCTGTTATGTAATGTTTCGTGTGCAGAAAGTCTCTTCTTAACGAAAATCTAGTCTAGGAGTAAAACTATGTCTATGATTAGCCTGTGCGGACTGCACAGGCTGAAATTGGACGACACTTTACCCACAAGTTTTTCCAGAGCGAGGCTTATAAAGGCTTTCAGATCGCTTAGTTCAATGCTGTGGTTTGTTTCCTGTTCGCTGTCGGTAATCATGATAACACGAGAAACCCTCTCGTATTTTTCGAAAACAAATAAAAAAGAATAAAGCGTCTGTTCAAAATGTTCAAAACAACAAGGTTCTTGTCCAAAAGGTAACACTATCACGACGACTATGCTCATTGTGCATTATTCTATTTGTTAAGGATGCACTTAGCAAGATTCTACCGTTGCAAGTGTTAAGTGCGGAGCTATTAGCACGGCCTGTAGTAAATCTATTGACGCAACAATTATTTTGATCGTGCATTTCTAATTATGACCAATTACCAACGTTTAACCGCGCGATTATTGTTTCAAAATTACGGGCCCTGTCAAGCGCTTCGGTGATCAATCTCGTTTTAACAGCTCCCGTCTATCGGTAATAATGACGTTTTTCATGTTGAAAATCTTGTCAACTCATAACCTCCGATCTTTGACCCGCCGATAGCGTGCGTTCACACTAGGCCGGACCACCCCGCTCTGTGAGAGCGAAAGTGACAAAAACGCCTAAGAATTGCTTGTCTGTGGACTTTGTTTAACACATTTATGCCTAGAGGACTCTCCAATCCTTCTAAATTAGATCAATTTATTTCCAAAATTAGGGATGTCTAGTATAATTATTTCTTTATTAAGAATATTCCTTACAGGAATTCCTTTAAGCAAACAGCGCAGACCTGGGTCTAGGCTGCTTGACAATGCCTTTTTTCAAGACGCTAGGCATAAATGTGTTAACTGTGTAGTTTTAAATGAAAATTTGCGATAAATCAAGAGATATGCTTTTATTTGCTTGTCATTTAATTTTTGTAACTGGATCAATATTCTGCTACCCTGCCCGCTACTGAGACCTGGACACTTGACTTTATAAAGCGTGACTTTATATGGCGATACTTTATATAGGGAGACTTTATATAGCGCGACATTATGGCGGACAGAGTTGCTCCTGACCAGTCTGATCATATGGCATAAACCCCATTTTCGCACGACTCGGGTCATTTATTGCATCAAAAGGTTTATGCGCTTCTTCATGAGCAGAAATATGCGGATATTGTTATATTTTCGGTGCCTCGTATTTAAAATTCCCTGGTATAAATTTCATGAGTAAAATCTTAAAAGCGAAAATAAGATAACATATACATGTTTAATGTTACATGTACAAGCATGAAATCCAAGCAACTGCATTCCCTCCTAAACTTCATGTCAGCCCCGTTCATAATCATTGGTTCACAAACGCAGTAAATGAAATTTTCAAGATTTCTGTCATCGATGAATTAGACATGAATGGCTGAAGGCGGTTTCACGAGCACTATACGTAGATTGGTAATTTCTTAACACCAGGTCTATGAATAATTGAACAAAACACCACTGAAGACTGAGCCTCTTATAGTACAGAACCTGCGATAGGAGAGTCAGAGTGGTAGCAGTCTAAGACAACTCTAGGTTTCTTATGAATATTAGCCATGTTATGGGAAAACAGCGCTTAATGCATGTACGTTAGGTGTCATCCCGAAACTTTCCGATTTATGGATTTTTTCCTTTTAAGAAGGTCTTCTCTGAACAAATGTCCCGTTAATGCGGAGATTGTCGTCCCCAATTAGCCTGTGCGGATTGCACATCGTAATCTTGGACGACACTTTATGCACATGCATTGCTCCCATTTTAACAGAACGCAGCACATACTATTACGAGTGAGGCTACTGTTTACCTATTATTTCGTACAGGGTTACATGGATATTTAAACAGTATAACACCATCAGAAGGCCTTTTTAATGTCATTCCTACTCTTTTTGATCGCCTCATAAAAGTATGAGTAGGCTTCTTAATATTTGAATTTTATATGAGCCGTATTCTAGGAACACTTGGCTTAATGCATGTGCATAAGTGTCGTCCCAGAATAGCCTGTGCAGTCATTTGCATTAAGCCCAGTTTTCCCAGAGCGCGGCTGAAATAATTGCCACTAAATATATGTAAAGCGTTAAAATTCAATAGGTATACACCTGGATATTATCGCTCCCTTATTTTCAGCGTGTTTGAAACAAAAGTTGACTGAAACCGCCGAAATAGCAGTTTCAAATGCACCCAGTATTTTAGTTAGTCCATATATATACGGATCATTATTAAATATTTATGTTTGCTATGTTTGTTGTGGCGTCTTGGTCAGTTCCTAGCGAGGTCGATCGTGTCTCATTTCGACCAATAACGAACATAATCCGGAGATCTCATATTGGTTTTGATGAGTGCCCCCGAATGAAGAACCAGTGTTTTCTGATTCGCGAACTGATAAATTTCGCGCTAGACAAAGTATATGAATTTTACAGATAACATTATTAATTTACGTCGAACGGTTCTCGCGGTTTTGATTAATCGATGTTTTGTGAGATTTGTTGGTTAGGCAGAAGCTATTGGTATATACCTATAATCCAGTAGTTTGAAAATCTGTTCTCGATCCAGTAAAAACGTTTTAATAGTGTCAAGTGTTTCTCTTTTTTTCGTATACAAAACTTTGAACCTACGTGCACGACCCTTCCTTGCGAATATTGTCCCTTTAAAGATATGACAATTATATACCAAGGCGTATGTAAACGCATTTCATATTCGCAATTACACCTCTGTCACAATTCGATAACGATATATATTAATTGTTTATTATACCTCTTACAGTGTGCGATAATAAATAATGTTTTATTTTATTTATAATTATTATATTTTACGCTTACAAATATCTAATACAAACTTCGTATATGAAACTTGATTTCAGGAATGACGCTCGTTACCTGTTGAATTTATAACCGGTGTCAGAGTCTTAGCATAGCAACTTTAATCATTTGATTTAATTTTCGGTGAGTCAAAACATCGGTAATTGAATTAAAGAATATCTCCTGGTTCGTAATTACCTTCGACTCGATGTATGGTTCCCCACCTGTGTAATAATACCCGTGTTCTGGGTCGCTAGTTATCAGGTACCAATCAAGTGCCCATCAGATGCGCAACACACTGGCAGGTTTGAAACTGCCGGTAGGAAACAATTTAAACAAACTAAATAATAATGGACGTCTTTGTAACTTTGTTTCAAGAAATGTTGTAATCATTTTAAAGCTTTAAAGGCAAGCGAAGCGCGACGCGGAGTTTTTCTGCTAGTCGAAGATTCACTCACGAGATAAAGCCCGCAACTTTGGGGTCTTCCTCTCTTAACACTCGGTCTATTCTGCACCCAGGTTGGTTGTGGTTTCGTTCGCGCTAATGGGCAATAATAGGACACAAAAATGACGATTGAATATAATCTACCCGACAATTTCATTCATAAAAAGGTGGAGTTTGCACGCAAACGAGCCTTGATTCAAATTCTCGCCGATTCATAAACCGTTTGTAACCGAATTATGTTTCTCTCTGTTTTTCTCTAAGTTCAAAATAAACTGGATAACACGAACTGATGAGGTTTCATGGGCATGCTATCAAACATTAAATCGGACATAAAAAGACAAAATTACAAGTATCTATAGAGTTTGCAAGTTACATTTAGAGATGTGGACTTGTGATATTTGCCAAAATGCACAGACTTTGTTATAGCATCAATATAGATACATGTGTATTATTGTGAGATAGCGATTGATTTTGGTGTGCTCGTTCGATTAACCCATTTATGCCTAGTGGACTCTCCCATCTTTCTTATTTGGATCAATTTATTTCCAAAATTAGGGATGTCTAGTATATCTATTTCCATATTTAGTATATTTCTTACAGAAATTCCTTTAAGCAAACAGCGCAGACCCTGATGAGACGCCGTCTCATCTATGTCTACGCTGTTTGCCAAGTCTTTATTTTCTAGACGCTAGGCATAAATGGGTTAAGGGATAATTTAGGAACATAATGTTGTCCACCAAATATTGTAAAAAGTAAGCTAGTAAGAAGTTACAACAGAGCTTTGCAAGTATAATAGCCGCTTACAGATTTATAATCTCACGGTTGGCGCAAATGTAACCCAGCTAGAAAAATCCCCGACTACTATGGGGTTTAAACCCTGGCACTAACATTTCGAAGACAGACACTCTACCGCGTCGTCATGAAAGCTGGCTGATGTAGCCAGGCGGTTTAAGTGCTCCCTGCACATCACCTACATATTTAACCGTACGTTCTAAGATTTTATATATGGATCGTGCTCTGTGAAAAGGGGGTTTAATGCATGTCCGTAAAGTGTCGTCCCGGATTAGCCTGTGCAGTACGCACATACTAATCAGGGACGACATTTTCCGCTTTTATGATATTTTTCTTTAAAAGAAAGTCTCTTCATCGCAAAAATCCAGTGTACGCGGAAAGTGTCGTTCCTGAATAGCCTGTGCTGACTGCACTTTACGCACATTAAACCCCCTGTTCACAGAGCTCGGCTCATATGGTTGTAATCTTCGTTTCAGGAACATCATGAAAAATCAAATTCAAACCATAGAAAAGGGCGCCTTTGACGACCTTAGTGCAATGAAAAGATTGTGAGTACCGATATCTAAATATTTGACTTCTTTTAAGTTTCGGAAAACATACCAAGACCTCCACTCCCCCTTAGTAATGATAAACAAATTATGTCAAGTAACATCGCTGATAAGTCCCAACATTACATATCCCATAGTTAAGTCTTAAAAAGGTGTAATTTTAACAACGAACATCCACGCTTGGCATGAAGCTTTTCTACGTTGGACACATGATGTGAACACAAAAGGGCAAATCACTTAGAGACGCACTCTTAATTATACTTTCAGATGTCGTTTACCTGAAGGGCATATGATTTAATACCAGCGTAATATTTGTATCATTCCAACCAAAGTCCATAATCACTGCTTGGTCCTGACATCGTAGATATTTGTCGACAATCGCCCCTTGATCATAACGATATCCATTTATAACTGTTGACAGATTTGTCCCTCCCATCTGCGTAGCACGAGGATTCACTGTAATCATGGCGGGACGATGTCACAGTGGATAGGGCT
Source organism: Dreissena polymorpha (assembly GCF_020536995.1). NCBI lineage: Eukaryota > Metazoa > Mollusca > Bivalvia > Myida > Dreissenidae > Dreissena > Dreissena polymorpha. Next base: position 57,327,215 of record NC_068362.1, read on the forward strand.
TACCTTATAATTTAAGGTTCAACGGAGGGATAAAATTTATTAAAACTTTGATTTGTTTTTCCTTCATTCAATGTGGTACAATATGGTCAAACTATATATCATTTTAAAGGTAAAGACGGAAAGAATAACATTAACACATTTTTGACATTCAATATTTTTTTGCTTTATTCATATTTTTGTTTAAAACCAATACATTTGTACACTAATTTACAAAATCTCAATTTAAAGTTATGAAGGATATGCACTACCGTAAGTTGAATAAATACAAAGCTATATTCATATACAAGGTCAAGTTAGCAACATTTCACAGAAAATTATTGTCAGAAAACAACAAATGAGTTACTATTCAACTGCATTTTTTGGATAATTTTCCTAAACAAAATTCTTAAAATAACTAAACTGAACTACTTTTTAAAAATCCAGATATGGTGGATAATAAAAGTAACCATTCTATTTCAAGGGCTTAACAATTTTGCTATAACCAAATGGAAAATTTTAAACCATCTCAAATTGAAAGAAATTGCAAACGCAAAGTGCATGATGCGGCGTCTCATCTGGGTCTGCGCTGTTTGCTTAAAGGAATTTCTTTAAGAAGTATTCTAAATATAGAAATAAATATACTAGACATCCCTAATTTTGGAAATAAATTGATCGAATTTAGAAGGATGGGAGAGTCTACTAGGCATAAATGGGTTCAAGGGACACTGTCACATTTAATGTCTTGCCAGTCTCAACACTGGTAGGCTAATTCAAACGAGTGAACTCGACTGGGTATAGGCGTTCTAGTAGGCACAAGGCTGACTAGGGGCCTGGGGCATGGGCCCCCAAAAGTTTCACTGCCTAGTGGCCTCACGGTGCTAATCCGGCACCGCATGGCATCTGCTGGCCCTAAATGCTTTTAACGTATAACGATACAGAGACTTTAGATAACATTTTGTGTGCAGATTTTCAAATAGTGTTAATTTACTTAACAAAATACTAAGTGTGTTTCATGAAAGAAAAGGTGCAATATTTTCATTTTTCCATTGTATTGTATGCTTTGCTCGTTTACGCCACCATGTCACTGGACAATCTTTCAAATGGGCCGTGCTCTGTGAAAACGGGGTTTAATACATGTGCGTAAAGTGCCGTCCCAGATTAGCCTGTGCAGTCCACACAGGCTAATCAGGGACGACACTTTCCGCTTCTATGGTATTCGTCGTTCAAAGAAAGTCATTTCTTAGCAAAAATCCAGTTTAGACAGAAAGTGTCGTCCCAGATTAGCCTGTGCGGACTGCAAAGGCTAATCTGGGACGGCACTTTACGCACATGCATTAAACCCCTTTCTGCATCGGCTTGTGTGTCTTGTTTTTTGCGAGATTTTTAGACACCAGGAATGTATTTATTTTAATAGATTATGGCTCAGTTTTCGTTGGAATTCGTGACATTTAATTTTCAATTCTTAACGATGTCTTCTTATGTAAACGACACACACACTACTTGTGTTAAGCGAATACGCAAATAGGTATGTCATTCTGTATTAATATTTACGAAAATCAGGCACATAATAACTTTGCCAAAATGTTTCGTTTGTTTCATTAGTTGATGTTTGTTTAACAAATGCCGAAAAACGAAGGCGGGCTAGAAGTTAGACGTCTTGTTTGCTTTGTAAACACTGACACACGGCTTAAGAGAGCATTTTGCTTACATTGCGGAAAGTAAAGATAACAGAAGAATAGAAACAAGATGATGTACTTACACTAATCTACAGAAGAGTTCTCTTCGCATAAGTCTTTACCTGCTACCAGATTTGCAGTCCGATATTTGGCGTGTCTTGGTTATTGTTGAGTGGTACTCGTGAAAGAATGTTCAAAGCAAATACACGCGTTTTATGAAACGGAATGCAATGGTTGCATTACAGTGTGATTTTGTGTCTACAATGAACCTGTATACTTGAAACTCTCCGTTTCCTACATAAGAAAGCGAAGGATGACTGTTTACATTTTTCATGTTTGAACATTTTCCGTACTGACATATGTCTACGTATTAACGTATTTATATTCCCTGAGTTACCTTAGTCCATCAGTCTATTTATGTGGCAAATTTGATTATCATGGATATATAACTTTGTTTAGTTTTCATTTGCAGTTAAGAAACACAAAGTTTGTGCTTCGTGCTTTATCCTTTGCCAATATGAAGTGTTGTTTAATAGACAATGCAAGATTAGACCCTATGTCATCCCCAATTTCAGGAGCGCTCCTGCAGCATTTGTGTGATGCTATCATTTTGGGTCATCGCATCTCATGCACTACAGTGGCTCAATCAACAATTTACCGTCCCTGAGTAAAACAGCCTCTAGTCTGTCAATAAAGACAGCAATCAGATTGATACATATCTGTTTATTCTATTAGTCGATCAGTGATTTATTAAAATTGACGTGATGACATATACAAGTCAATACGTAGGACCAAATCAAATTGTATAAATCCCTCTGGGGCTTAACGTGTTTCTGGGAGTCATGCAGTATTTTCATTGTTTTGACGTTTTGTTAAGACGGTCAAAACATTTGATGATTGAAATTATTTGAGATTCCTTTGATTTAAAACGTGTTTGCTTTTGTTGCTGAAGGTCGTTTTAGACGTTTTTAAAACACAAACTATACGTTGTTGAATAATATCATATATAAACACTATGCGCCATGAAAGGCATACACTGTTATAATATACATATTGTATAGGTATGTGTTGTATTTTATATATTTATTTATTTTACAAAACTAATATTTAATTATAATAAATAATCATCACATACACTTGATTGAAATTATATCAGAAGAGTCACAATATTAGAAAAAATGATAAAAGAACCGCGCTCTTGGAAAGAGGGGCTTAATGGAGTCGCGTACTGAGAAAACTGGGCATAATGCATGTGCGTAAAATGTCGTCCCAGATTAGCCTGTGCGGACTGCACAGACATTTTCCGCCTAAACTGGATTTTCGTGTAGAAGGGACTTCCTATAAACGAAAAATACCATAACACCGGAAAGTGTCGTCCCCGATTAGCCTGTGCGGACTGCACAGGCTAATATGGGACGACAATTTACGCACATGCATTATGCCCAGTTTTCTCAGAACACGACTCAATGCATTTGCGCTGAGATTCGTCCCTGAAGCATGTGCGGAATGCACAATCTTCACAGGCTTATCTGAGACTGTACTTAACGTTCATGCATTATGCACGGTTTCCGAGACCGCGGTTCAAATTTTAGATTGGTTGGGAACGTACAAACGAAACTTCACAATAGTCTTAATATACTGTTCAATTTTGGTTGGTCTATGCCTAGTTACTTTACGATGTTTCCTCATACCGAATTAACATTTCGGCTCCTATTGCAATTTCCTCTTTGAAGGTTTCTTACAATTAAATCGATCATCATTAAAGCCCCAGTTGTCGATGTATGTGCGAAATCAACGATCAAGAAGATGATTTACTTTACGGAGATTTAACCGGTGATAAAGCATACATTTACTTTGTAACTTCACTTTAAGTCAACTGAATACTCGTTCACCAGCCACCTGATTGCGGTACAAATTTACACCGAAAAGAGATGTAAATATTCTTACATAAAGTTGAATTAATCGAGCATTGGTTGATTAATTAACACGCATTTATTGTTAGCGGTTCAAAGTGGTCTCTTAAATAAGAAGTATGCGCAAGAATTCGTCAAATTGTTTAAGTTTTATTTGCGGATTGCGGTGAAACTACTCAGCCGATGGCTGTAGGAGTAATTGCACATACCGGTAATTACCCATACCTATACATTTTACAAATTGACACAGGCATACTTAACTCTACCACCTGACTCCAGATTTTATTATCTTCATTTAATATTTTTGGTCGCATATATCAGTATTTAACTGCTTTAAGCATATTAAAAAAGGCGCTAAGCTTTCCATTTAGCTAAATAAACGCGATACGTTAATTATCATATTGGTTGTTGTGATATTAATAAAATAGTTGAAGAATCAGCATACGCAGCAGTAGAAGTAGTAGTTGTTGTAGTTGTTGTTGTTAACTTGGTGGGGGATAAAAAGACATCTAGGCATATTTGAATCGTTCTGTGAAAACTGGGTTTAATGAATGTGCGTAAAGTATCATCCCAGATTGGCCTGCAGTCGACACAAGCTGCTAATCAGGGTCAAAATTTTTTCGTGTACGTTAGATTTTCGTTGAAAAAAGAAAGACTTCCTTTAAACGAAACATTGCATAAAGGCGGACAATGTCTTTCCAGAGACACATGTACGTACTGCACAGGCTAATCTGGGAAGACACTACGCACCTGCATTAAACCCGGTTTTCCAATAACGTTGCTCATATTACGATTAGTGTGACGACTATGACGATTGCGATGACGCAGATGCTACACCACCGATAACACAGTTTGTATATTATAAGACGGATGTCGTTGTTGCTTTTGTTGATAATGATGATGATAATGGGACCAGATAATTATTATGATGATGATCTGGATGATTTTAAGATTGAAAAGTTGGGGGAGGAAGAAATTTACGATAGTTGTATTGATTGTGCTCAATTGTTATATATCTTCATCGATACAAGCAACATAATTATATTTAAAATTGGTCGTTTGGTCTTTTTAATGCTACTCGAACACGCATGATTGTGTTGCCAGGTGATGTATTGGTATTCATTTGTCTTTTATCCAGTCGAATTGTCTTGCCCTGTTCGCTGCGTGCACTCTTCGTCCCATTGTTGTTTCGTACACTTATCGGAATCTCCGATCTAGCACCACTTGTCAGTGGTTTGTTGTCATTGTCCAGTCCTTGCTAGTTTGACGTTAATGATGGCATTAAATTGAGCATAAACCAGTGATGACCTCTGTCAAATTTTACCCGCACTTCTTAGCAGATTGTAATCTGGAAACCAATGTTATAAAATTGTAGCTACAGTTATTTGAAATGTCAGAAACGATCATCAAACCGATTATCTTACGCTAGACGCGGTAATAAACCGTATCAATTAGCACATGTAATGTCTGACATATTCTGTTGTTACGTTATAAAAAGAGTCACCAAATAGTTTCAATTAGGTATGTTATGTCAAGACAGATTTTGGATGTTATTTTATTTTATCACATTAAGGGGCCTTCGTTGGAAAATTCCTCGAGGTAACATTATGAATGGATTCAGAAGTTGTTTTATATATTGCCGGGTAACCACCTTTCAATCAACGGGTAATTTTGTAATTTTACAACATGGCAGCATATTTTTGGTCTGAAAGGGTGACATTTATGTTAGAGGATATTAGGTATTTGGTGGCCTGATAGTGATACAATTCAACTAATATAAGAGTCATATTACGCAATAGAATTGACATATTTCCAAAAGTATTGCTCTAGTAACAGACAATAATTGTGTGGGTATTTATTATACTTTATTTTTATAGATAAATCAATTGTCAATACAGATAAAACTTAAATTAATACATTTGATGGGAAAATCGAGTAAAAGTTACAACAATTAGTCTTTAAAACATAACGTTATAGTATAATTAAGATAATATAAAAACAAAGTTGCTACAGTATTCGCAAGAAGTTGTGCTTATAAGTTCATTAATTCATCTGGATTACTCCGACAAGTCTATTTTAAAAAAGGAAAATATAGGTATCCCTTTAATAAAAAAGCTGCCAATAAATATATGTATATCATTAAATATCCCTTTTTCAGGCCAGTGCTATCTAGCATTCCAGCCATTGAATTCGGATGCCCTTTGACAGGGTATTAGGTGTAAACCTCTGCATAATATTGTTCTATTGGGCTTGAATCAAACACGAATCTGCAAAGACGCAAATTAAGATTTATTTTGTAAAATAAATGTTGAAATACCACTTATTCATTTTTCATATCAGTTATGAGTTCGTTTTTCTTGTCACCCATTATCTGTTCATTTAAATGCCGATTTTTATTGGTAACACGTCTCTGATATGATGAAATATGAATACTCTTAAGGAATAACGTATTTTATCAGTTTGAAATTTTATTTATATCTCTTTTGTGATAAAGAAAGTGTATATTTCCTTGTATTTGATAAGATTGGTGCATTTAGTGCATATGTAAATATAGTTAACCCATTCATGCCAAGCGTCTAGAAAATGATGCGGCGTCTCATCAGGGTCTATGCTGTTTGCTTATATGAATTTCTGTAAGAAATATTCTAAATATAAAAATAAATGTACTAGACATCCCTAATTTTGGAAATAAATTAATATAATTTAGAAGGATGGGAGAGTCCACTAGGCATAAATGGGTTAATATAGTTCGTACCCAAAATCAGAAAGTAAAGTACGGAGTTTGGGACTGAACGGGCACACGCATTGGTTCTTGTTTGGTGCAATATAATAACATAATCGTATACGTTGATAATATAATTATTATGGCAGACCATATACTTTTAAATATATACATATTTGACAAAGTATCTAGTATATAAATACATGCAAGTAAAATCGTTATCGTCCGATATTTCAATATTGTTTATTTGTAAAGTCGATTTTGGCTGTAAATTTATAATTGAAATGTTCCTCATTTTTTCGATATAACAAGAAAATGTGTTTGAATATGGAGAAATTATCGGATGCGATGATCTGAAGAAACAAATCTCGAGATATTCCCACATACTTGTCGCAAGGATTTGCAAACAGCAAACAGATATCCGTTTTGCCTTTAACTCTTTCAGTGCTGGAACCGAATTTTGAAGGCCTGTGCAAACATTTTGGATCCGGATGAGACGCCACAAAACGTGGCGTCTCATCAGGATACAAACTGTTTGCTATTCTGAGAGCATTCTTTGAAAAAAATCGAAGAAAATGCTAATTTTAGAAATTCAGCAGACAACATTTAAGCAGACGACACATTTCCCAGCATGCAAAGGGTTAATTTCCGATATTTGACCAATCTCGCAACAGTTTCAATGTAGCAAAAGATGTTTTTAAAGATGGAAGATATAAATTGTATCAATGGCAGTCAGCCTTCAATCTGTTTGTGATAGAAAGGCAAACAATGTCCCTTCCGTCGTCTGAATAGCTCCACTTCGTTCCCATGATGCATCGCTCGCGTTTAAGACCTGTTTATTATGCATACGCATGCGCTGCCGTTCTCGTGCATTGTTCAGCGGTACTCATTCAACAAAACCCGGCGCGTAATTAGTTCTACTTTACCGTGCTGTAGCGTTTTTATTAGGTCGATTTTCATAAAAAGGTCAAACGTGGAGTTGAATTTTGAAGTGCCCTGAATGGCGGTATGTTTTTAGATGCCTTTATAAGTGTTTTGGGCAATTGCAATATGGTTTCCAGTCGGTTAACGTCGGTTCACGCCGCGTTAGACGGACGAGAAAGATTTTAAAATGAATTGATGCTTGACCAATAACATTGCGGACAATTCTAAGCTGTCGATTAAAAAGCCGTTAAAAGAACTCTGGCGTTAGCTTGATGACTCGCAAACCAGGCCCCTTGACTTCAAAAAATATCTTTACTATGTTAATCAATACTGTACAAGTAATTTGTCCCTTGTATTCAAAGACTAGCCGATGTTAACAAGATTTTCTGTTGGAAAAAATGTTATCGTAGTTTTATATACCCAACATGTATAATATATTATTTCAATCTTCAAATTGTCTTCACTTATCAAGGTCTAATAATGTTGAGAAGAAAACCTATTGATCGATGAATATGCTGTATACACGGGTTGAAAGGAAATAGTATATCGATTTTCAGGTCAATCAGCCAGATGTCAAGGTCACTAAATGTAGTAAAATAAGAACGATGTCTACACATAATATTAGTCGCGTTAGGCAAAAATGACGTATGCGGCGTCTCATCAGGGTCTGCGCTGTTTGCTTAAAGGAATTTCTGTAAAAAAATATTCTAAATATAGAAAAAAATTACTAGACATCTCTAATTTTTGAAATAAATTGATCCAATTTAGAAGGATGGGAGAGTCCATTTCGCATAAATGGGTCAAAGTCAAGCAAGGTTTCGTATTCTCGTAATCGGACAGGGTGCTCCTTGTCTGGAGTTGACCGCATATGGCATAAAAGCCATTTTCGCACGACGCGGGTCACATAGAGATTTCTTTAAATGAGCATGCTGATTACATTGAGGATCTCCATCTATTGCTTGTCTCACAGATCAACGGTCCACGTCACGGATCTTCCAACTACTGCACTATGTGTACCACATAGTTGCTAATTAGAAAGGTGGGGGGGGGGGGGGAGAGGGGGGTTAAACTTGTTAAATAAGACGCGCTGTTTAATATGTAAAACATGATTTTATGCAGAATATACCAAGGCGTGGGGCATGGCTGTTATGATTTGAGAGGTTAATGAACAATGAAACGCTTCACGCGCGCTAGTTATTATAAAACAACAGAGACTGTCTGTTTATACTTTAATTTATATCCGCCATATATCAAGCACCGTAAAACACATTTATTTTAAGAATATACATGAATATCAAGTTATAAATTATGAATCTCTGTGTACTAAATATGGACTTAAGTTTTTGTTGCGAAAGAAAAAAAAAACGTGGTGCATTCAAATATATTAAGACTTAGGAGTTAAGTTTATACCATAACAGACGGAATGTGACTATAAATCTGTACATTTATGTTAATTTATAAAAAAAAAACTCGGAGGTATTTCTTAGCAGTAACGGTTTTGTAACGTTAACGTATTATTTGGTGATGCTTATGTCTATTTGAATTAGAATGCGCGTTTAACACGACATCGTGATAATAAGCAATCACCAAACATTAATTTCTATTTAATCATGGATATGTATATTGTTACCATGGATATTTATGTCACTGCAAATTTTAATTTTACCTTACATTGTTTCTAGCATTTAAATTAGACGCGTTCTGAGAAAAATGGACATAATGCATACGCGTAAAGTGTCGTCCCAGAGTAATCAGGGACGACACTTTAATTTGATTTTTGCTAGGAATAGACTTTATTTAAACGAAAAATGTCATAAAGTCGGAAAGCGTCGTCCCTGATTAGCCTGTGCGGACTGCACAGGCTAATATGGGACGATACTTTACGCACGTGCATAATGCCCAGTTTTCTCAGAACGCGACTCAAATGGTGTTCATTAAATCAATGTACTCAAATGTCATGTGTACATAATTAAAGACTTTGATATTCGTTGGATCTATTTTATCAATAAATATTCAACAATACATCAATTTCGAATTAATGATTATAAATGCTACCTGTATATTTAATAAGCAAAAGCAATGCCAATCAAATACGTTTGCACATTAGACTTAACTTACTATACAAGTAGAACTTAACCCTTTGCATGCTGGGAAATTTGTCTTCTGCTAAAATGTCATCTGCTGAATTTCTAAAATTAGCATTTTCTTCGAATTTTTTTCAAAGAATACTATCAGAATAGCAAACAGTTTGGATCCAGATGAGACGCCACGTTCTGTGGCGTCTCATCTGGATCCAAACTGTTTGCAAAGGCCTTCAAAATCCGGTTCCAGCATTGTAAGGGTTTAAAATGCAATAACAGACTTCAGATGTTCGAATGCAACCACAAAAAGCAATTACTGTCTACAATTTCCTTCTTGTACCCACACATACAAATCACCTGAGCCCGTATGAAACGTATTTAATTCCGCAGATTTACTATAAAAGCTAAATTGAACTTGAGAAACCCAGCATTTCATCAGGTCGAAATAGTTGTTATGAATTATTACTAATTTCTCACCATTTAGATATTAGATTTAGTTTGTCAGTGCTCTGAACGATTTATAACGCCACATTAATCATTTATACGCGATCGTTATATGTCTTCGTTAAATAATTTATCAAGAACAGAGATTATTAGTGGCCTTATTACTGAATTAGAAAATGGGACCAGAATTTGAAGTGGGTTAGCGATTGTTGGTAAATTGCAATATTTATTTCTTTTAATCTAGACAAACACTACAAGAAAACATTCGATAATATTGTAATGTTTTACATTTTCTGTAAAAAAATGCTTATCGCTCATTCAGGCTGTATATGGATAATTATTATTTAATATATATGCATATATTAATATTTAATTTTAAGGTGCAGTTATTGTGGACTCAATCAGAAATATCCCCGCTTGTGATAAAATGGTTTGTTTTATTTTCTGGAGCATCATTATAATTATAGACCGAATTTATTAAGAAAACAGTAATTGCCAATACATTTCTCAGTTGGCGAATTCTTCAGAATATTTTACTATTATAAGTAGGGAATACTTAGAGTGAAATAGACGGGATCTGCAGCTTGCTTCTGTTTTTTCCCTCATCCTGCCCTTATACCTTTTAACCTATGCAATTTAAAGTTCAAATTAAATACTTTTGGAAAAAAAAAATCAATTGTACATGAATTGCTTACAATATTTATTTGCATGCATTTAACCCTTACAGTGCGGGAACCGAGTTGTGAAGGCCTTTGCAAACAGTTTGGATCCAGAAGAGACGCCACAGAACGTGGCGTCTCATCTGGATCCAAACTGTTTGCTATTCTGATAGTATTCTTTGAAAAAAAATCAAAGAAAATGCTAATTTTAGAAATTTAGCAGACGACATTTTAGCAGACGACACATTTCCCAGCATGCAAAGGGTTAAACGAAGATAATACGTATCCTCTTGGTATTTTTTTGTTGTTCTCTTGCAATTCTGCAGTTATTTCACACGACTTGCATGTCTGTGTACGATCCCAACAGTTTCCCAAACCTCCTCAACAGTATCTACATCAATTGATCAAGTTTCTTAATGGCGACATACCCCCTATCCATCATGTGAAGTGTTTAGATCAACTCGCGTATATTTAGACACCTCGCAAAGCCGAGAAGGGATCGTAAAACGGACATTAAAATGTCAAAAAGGGATTCCTAATTCCCAGGTCGACGTGTTAGGAGTATATGTTTCTTATTACTAGGGAAGGGTTTGGCGTGAACCTCTGTTGACCCTCGCAAAAACAAGCGTTTTCTCATGTTACCAAAACAGCGCCCACAACCAAAAAGCTTGTTTAAGTCACCCTTGTCAAAATAATCACTCAAAGATTGATCGTACTTTGATCTGTATGAAAACCTGTGCGCCTAGAAGTATACGACAGAAGGACTAGGACGAATGTGTTATTCACGCTAGTGGTCACAATTTATTAATGTTAGACAAAATACTTGATCAAGACACTTCGGACATTGCTTTTTGGCATCTGTCTGTTCTGATTAGCTGAACCGACGGTGATGCATTCGTGTGGTATCATAGTCTAAGATAATATTAATTTGCATATATTTAACTTACATTCAAATCGTTGCACGCGAGAAGGTAGAATCGTTTTACGATTTATAGTAATACTGCCCATTCGCTTCTTGAGAAACGTGGTAAAATCAAAATGATGACTTACTGGTACCATGAATGATATCTTAATTGCGCTAATAGCAGGTGCTAAATTGTAAATATGCTGCTTTTAAATAACTTTTTTCATATCAAATGGCCGATGAATCACAAAATTGTCCGCCTAAAGTTTTTTGTCACTTTGTCATAATAGTTCGTTGTTTTCAATTACAAGGCACACAAGACAATCTGCTCACCGAAGCTTATGACATACAGCTGATTATGACTAATGTTAAGTTATACCGAAAACATTAGTGCAACAGATAGCCTTGAAAACATGAAATACCATACAGACTGATAGATTGTGTTGATGGAGTAGGGGATATTACATTACTTCTTTCTTTAATTTTGATGTTGCAAAATAAAATATTCAAACATTCACAAATAAAAACATTCAAACATAAGCATGCATTTTAAAATTTCACGTATTTGATGTAAATATTCTTACAATATTGTTTTCGTCCAACCTGTTTCTTGCTGGGTATTTATGAAACAACAATAGAGAACAATTCATCGAACTAGCCCATCCCAGTATCACCACTATCTCTGCAAGCCACTTAGTTCAGTGCACGTAAAACACGGGCTACCATGTTACGCCGATAGACTGATACGGGTACGCGATCGTAAGCTTTTCTTCCTCTTATTTGTTGCGCCTACTATACACGCAATATTGTAGATAGAATTACCCAATGCCGACACGCCCTATTGCGGTAAAACAAAGCAGTCGTGTCAGTTAAAGGGATATCACGCGCCAATGGTCTCTTTTACCAAATGCCATACCCGTTTTGTAGCCTATTATGATTAATTTTCGTATTTCATTTTATACATACTCAGAACAAAAGATCTTGCACCGAGTTGTCTTATCTGACACCCTCTGGGTCACGCTCAGAAAAGTAACTGTTTTTTTCTTCATATTCCGCTTTTGCAAGAGCGTGAATAAATTGTTGAACGCCAGTATTTTGACGCTCCTGTCTCGCCCATAGTTAACGCACGTGACATCAGTTACGTTGCCCATTGCATTACGCTATTATTTATTAGATGACCTCTTCAATTGACACGAGGAAATTTGTTTTTTGTTTCCTATTTTAGATGCTATACTAATTTTCCCATCGTCAAATCATCTATTAATATCGATGTTGCAGCATGTCATTCAGCTGATCACATTTACGCATGGTATAATATAGTGTATAAGAGCAGTTTAATAGTTTACATTTTAATTGAATCGTTCGAAAACATATCGAAACAATTAAGTGTACTCACAAGTCTTTGTTTCAAGTAATCGAAGAATACAACAAGGTTACCAAATAGAGAAATACATAGCGCGCGTGTTACCTCGGCAATACATGTAGCCCAAACACCTCTTCCAGGGCCATTTTGATCTGTTCTGTGTTTCGAAAAGTGATGTCGTCTAAATTTAACAGCTTTACTGCAAAGAGCTCTGAGTCATTTAATTCTTCGTCTTCTGTGATCAGCCCAAGTTTAGAAGTTCGCATAAAATCTGCTTTATAATGCTTGTCACTGAATACAAGATTATTAAATGGGCCAATCTTTAATAGGTTAATTAATTACATTTATCACTCATTCATCGTAGAAGTATATAGATATACTAATTATCTAGTCGTATTATTTACCGACAGTTGCGTTTGATCTTGCGCCCTTATACCTTACAACACATTAGGGTCTATTGTCTTAGATGAATCAACATTTAAACATTAAGATTCGTTGTAAGCTTTATTAGTTCGACCAGATGGTTTGGGGACAATGAACAGTGGTAAATGCCCATCGCAAACGATTCGTAGTGATCCATGCTAAGGTTGGTTTGGATTAGCAGTTATGTGAATGAAACGCGGCTAAGGTATTCCGAAATATGTATCATAATCACGTGACATTCGTCGTTTCTGCACCGCTGGCATCTGGGAATGTAATCAATACTTCAATGTTTTTTAAAATATCATGATACATTGTTGCTTCTTATTGTTTAATTGACATATAGCATTATACAGGACCGCACTCTTTTGTATTGCCCTTCTCTTTAGCAGGATAAAGTTGCTCCAAGCTAATGGCCATCGTGGTTTGGCTAACACACTGTCGGAAAGCAGGAAAAAACGAAGAAAGAAACAAAACGTTTTATTCTTTATTTTTTGTAATGCTCGACGTATTAACTAACGTTTGAATAGAAAGAGCAACACCCACCAAATATTCTGTCAGTTGAACAAACACAAATGCAGTATAAGCACGCAGAATCAATCATTAGAATGGCAACAGAACTAATCCTCGATGAGGCTTACTATATACTAGACTTAGAAGAGCCAAGTTCAAAGAGTATACGTTTTATATATAAATGTGCATGTATTAAGTCTTGGCATTGACGAACACAACCACTATTAACCAGTATAAATATTATTGCTTCGTTGAGTTTGTTTTTCGTTTCATTTAGGTAGTTTGTCGTTAGAAACAACCTTACTTTAATTACATAATACTGCAAAACCGTTCTTCAAAAGACAATCGGGATTGTTACGTGGAAACGATTCAAGAATTTGCAACGGAAGCCTTTTGTTCTATAAAGACGCAAATGATCCGTACACGTAGTAATTGTAAGAGCTCGCTTCAACTCATTGCGAATCAGATGACTGAAGGGTTATTTAATGCGCAGTTAATTTGTTTTGTTTGTCGATGCATACAGGGTGTGGATTGCAAATAAAAGTGCTTCTTCCACAGTCACCAAGGTGATTGTCAAATGAGCCGCGTTTTGTGAAAACTTGACTGCATGTGCGTAAAGTTTGTCTTTTAGATTAGCACGTGCAGTCTGCACAGGCTTATCAGGTACGAAACTTTCCGCTGTTATTGTAGATTTCGTTTTAAGGAAATCTCTTCTTTACGAATCTAGTTAAAGCGAAAGTGTCGTCCCTAAATAGCCTTTGCGCCAATGGCGCAGTGACCCCGTTTTCAAGAGCCAGACTCATATATTTTGCCTTTACACAATCGCTTCATTATCATTAACCAGCGATTGTGAACGCAATAAAGTTATTATACATCAGTTATGATATCTGCCATCCACACCGCACACTCGATTTAATTGCACACTCGACATCATTGCACCCTCTATGTTGGTCATTATCGCCGAACTAGTGGTTCCCTGTCGATAAGGGTAGATACCTCAATACACCCAAAGTCTGTATTCCAATCATCACCAGATTTCTTAGTTCTCGGAGCCTTACCAGGTCACTAGCTGGTGCGATATGACTCCCGGAACAGTGTGTTATTGCGCTTAACATCCAATATAAATATATAATTTTAATATGAGAATTGTTAAACAATACATGTAGAACTTAAAAAATCTGTTTGCACTTTGCTGTTCATCTACGTTGTAATTTTTCCCACTGTCGTAAAAAAATAATATTATCGTTTTACCTGGATTATTGCTATTTCAGTATGCCCCTACAGAGAAGAATAATGCTAACATTATAGTAAATATAATGTTAAGGTTGATAGTATGCTATGTAACATTATTCATGCATCCAATATTGATGCCAAACATCGTGTCCCTGTACTATGTTGTTTTAATTGCTTTATTTATAATTGTATGTATTAAAGACGATGTACCTATGTATACGTCTAAATAAACTGTCTGTTCTGTTTTTTTTTATAGAATGCATTAAGTCACACATTCTTATTTTATTGCACATTCTCTGAGTTTTATAGTTTGCTTTTCATGCAATAAACTATTATACCGGTATACCTTACTAACATGCGCATCCAATCTTAATAATACCATATTAAGTGTTGGAAATTTTAACGCTTCATAGTTTAATGCCTATAACACTTTATTATTTGAAGACTTTACCAGAGTTTATTCTTTGTGTGTCCTTTATTAGAGGTTCACCTCTGTTATACCGCTGTTATCTTAGAGAAACCTCATATCAACGCTCGCACATACTTAAAACCTAAACATTTTGGAAGTAATTTGTTGATACGGTCGATATCGAAGAGATTAAAATTTATGCCCAATGAAATCAAATAAGTTTCACATCAAAGTGCGGCAAAATCACCATTTTAGGCTCTAGATTTTCTCATATATTAATAACGATAAATTATTTCTCAAGCGTCGGAAAAATCTTGCTTAACATTTTGCAATATTAAAGGGGCCTTTTCACAGATTTTGGCGTGTTTTGAAGTTTATGATTAAATGCTTTATATTGATAAAGGTAAACATTAAATTTTAAAAGCTCCAGTTAAAACGAAAATAAATAAAATAAATGAAAAAAAAAATAGCCCCAGCAGGGCTCGAACCAGAGACCCCGGAATCCTGAAGTAAAAACGCATTAGCCAACTGAGCTATCCTGCCAAGCAAAGATGTGTATTTTATACCTTATATAAGCAATCTTCGTAGTTTCACAAATTTAAAACAACAACAGAACTCTCCAAATTATTCAATCGTTTCGCGTTGCAACGCTTTATAATTTTTAGGTTTTTAAATCGTCAAAAGATGCATATAATGGCTATATTAGACCATGGCAAATGTTCAGTAATACTTTTTCCTCACAAAACCATAACTAAACCGAAAATGTGCGAATCTGAAACAACTTTTTTCAATTTGTCAATTTACCAAACCGTGAAAAGATCCCTTTAATAGGTTTAACATTACCGTACTTGCCTTAACATCATTACTATCATCCCCTGACATCCATTATCATCCATTATCATTATTATCATCAACAATCATCAACATCACATCATCGTCATCATCGACATCATTATTATAAGCATCATCATTATCATTATCATCATCATCATATATCATCATCATCATCATCATCATCATCATCATCATCATCATCAATCATCATCATCATCATCATCATCATCATCATCATCATCATCATCATCATCATCATCATCATCATCCTCATGCTCCTCCTCCTCCTCCTCCTCATTATCATCATCATCATCATCATCATCATCATCATCATCATCATCATCATCATCATCATCATCATCATCATCATCATCATCATCATTATCATCATTATCATCATCAATATCACTGCCGCCGTCGTCGTCGTCGTCACCATCATCAGCACCAGCGCTAAAATCTCATTATCATCATCAGTTGACTCCTAAACTATACCGACATGATTATCATACAAGTTTTCCTGGAAGTCTTCATTCTCGCTTTGAAGTTTCAGTATTCAGCTATATTGCTGTTATGATTTTCACAGATTTTCGCTGCAGTTGTGTTCTATTTGCGGCCATGTTTTCACTTATAGTACAAATTAGTGGCAAATTATCGAATGTTCCCTCTAAGGTGATAGACTAATATACGTTTCTATTTTCAGTTAATAACGTTCTATGGTTATGCAGGCACAGACAGTTCGCACAAGATGTCACTTATATATACGAATGGCGGAAAAAATATTGTTATGATTCTTCAATTGTTGATCTTTCGTATTCATGATTTTTGTATTAGGATGTCAAGTTAATGTATAGCAGCTGCTAATAAAGTCAACCCTAGACTAATAGAATTTAAACCTGAAAATTTGCTTGACACTGACCAATGAAAGTTTATATTTATCTCCTAGTGCAGATTTTAACATGAGCGCGTGTTGTAATTATAATAAATTATAACAATAATTTATACTTATATATTCAGTAGAGAAAACTTGGAGATAAAACATATGATTATGTACACGAATAACGGGGACCTGCCTGTGCGTGACAAAATTGCATCACACCCGCATATCTGATCAGAACAGATGTTACCACATACAATTGCGGGTCAAAGGCTTCAAATCAGAAACATACGTTCGCATAAATCAGATCGCATAAAGAAATGCTAGTGTCTCGGGAGACTCGATGATAATTTGGCCGTGCTCTTTGAAAAAGGGATTAAATGCATGTGCGTAAAGTTTCATCCCAGATTAGCCTGTGCAGTCCGCACAGGCTAATCAGGGACGACCCTTTCTGCTTTTATGATATTTTCATTTTAAAGAAAGTCTCTTCTTAGCAAAATTTAGTTTAGGCGAAAAGTGTCGTCCCTGATTAGCCTGTGAACTGCACAGGCTAATCTGGGATGACACTTTACGCACACGCATTAAATCTTCACAGAGCATGGCTCATGAGATCGTGGGTAGAGGCCGAACACACGTATACATATCAAGATACATATTATTATTATTTTTTTTTTTTTTTTTACATGGCACAATATGCATGACCATGTGTTCGTAACTGTATGCATTATAATCATGACTTTTTTCTTTTGAACTTTATGGATGTCGATTGCTCATACTAATTTGAATTTGATCCGCGCTGTCCGGCCAGGAGCTCTCCTCGCGCAGCCCGGTCAGGAGCTACCCTGTACGCTAATAAAACCATGAAAGCTTGCTTGACTTTATAGCGGACAGCGTAGGTAGTGACCTTTCTGTGCGACTACACAGGCTTGTCTGCAACTTTGCTGGCCTCATATGGTATAAGACCGATTTCCGCATTACTCGCTTATTTTTATATATAAATTGGAATATTCAAATGTGGGTTGTGACTATCACAACACCTTCATTATGTATACGGGCTCCGTTCCCATACTTCATTGTTTGTGAGATGAATTTAACACGCGTTAAAGTTGATCCCTGTATGCGCCGATATTCTGTTGCCGGGTACTTACATCTGGTGCTGTTTATTTATATTGCAGTTTTTTCCTGTGAAAATCTACACTATATGTTTACAACTCCGTCGCTACGAAACTCCTGCACATTTAATGAAGTTTCATTAGTAAGAATCTTTCAACTCTAGAATCATAGAAGGTCTTTGTTATCGAGGATACGATTTATTGTTGCAGGACTAGAGCAATGGAAAGTCGTCGTGTAGAAATAAATGAAGTTGAGCCGAGCTCTGTGAAAGAGGCTTATTGCATGTGCGTAAAGTGTCTTCTCAGATTAGCCTTATCAGTCCGCACAGGCTAATCAGGGACGACACTTTCCGCCTAAAATTGGATTTTTTGCTAAGAAGAGACTTTCTTGCAACGAAAAATATCATAACAGCGGAAAGTGTCGTCCCAGATAGCCTGTGCAGTCCGTAAAGGCTATTCAGGGACGACACTTTCCGTCTAACTTGATTTGTTCTAAGAATAGACTTTCTTGAAACGAAAAATATCATAAAAGTGGAAAGTGTCGTCCCTGATTAGCTTGTGCGGACTTCACGGGCTAATCTCGGACGACACTTACGCCATGCATTAAACCCCCTTTTTCACAATAGCACGACCCAATTAATTTCTTCAAAAGGAAGTCTCTTCTAAACAAAAATCCAGTCTTTGCGGAAAGT